>NC_085136.1:175565868-175778368 GCF_035046485.1 Aedes albopictus | reverse complement strand
CAGACAGACAGACAGACAGACAGACAGACAGACAGACAGACACACGGAGACAAATTTCGTTCGTTTGAAACAAAAATATTCATGTTTATTCAGTGAACTGATAAAATATTTAAAACTAAAATATTAATTTTTAAAACAAACTCAATTCCATATTGATTTCTACAATACCCATTGAAGAGCCCCCCGTTCCGCCGTCGAGAACATAAACAAAACTCTCAAGTTCCAGCTGCATCACCAAACAAGTTTTCCTCTTGCAAAAAAGGGAAGTTTCACCAAAAGTTTCCACGAAATCCCATTGATTTCGGGAGCGTATGTTATCTACATGATGTTGGCATTGAAAGTGCCACGCGGGAAGTGGATTTTCCAAGAGAAGGAAATAATTTTGTAAATATAATTGGAAAACAAATATTTCCGTAGGGCCGACCTGCCACAATAAAAAAACAAAAAAAAAATACTTTTGTTTCTAACATAACCAGTCAGACGATACATGTTTGTTTCAAAAATGGATTGAATTTGGTTCAAATGTGACGTTCGATTTGCTCCAAACAGTTTTTTTTTGTTGCCAGAACAAATTGACAATTTATTTGAGTTTACCTGGAATATTTTTGATTTTACCATGCTTTTTTCTGCGTGTAATGCGATATGCGATATGGACAACTTGAGCTCGACTAGACAAATAAGATCGTATTAGGTTAGACGCATTCTGAGAGAAATAAAACTGAATGGTTAACTTCTTGATAAGTTTTGCATGCGAAACGCGATCAAAAGCTTTTGAAAAATCAATTAGTAATAGGAATGCCAATATGTCATCAGTAACTTTTAGAATCGCAGTGGTAGTACTGTTAGCTGGTCTAAAGCCAGATTGATTATCGCTAAGCAGATTAAACGACTCAACAAATTGATGAATTTGACCTTTCATTATTTTTTTCAAAAACTTTAGACATCCCACAGAGATTACTTATAGGCCTCAAATTATTCAAACCGTTCTAGGCTTTTTTTTTGATAGGGATTATTTTTGCAGCTGTCCAAGATTGAGGATACTTCGAAGAAGTTATAACTAAGTAAAAAACCCGGATTGATCCACCTAGTGGTGATAGTGCCTTTCTCGTCGAATATGTACTCATGACGTTTCCGTTGACGTGAGCTGAAATGTTCCAGAATCATGACAATACTTTACTTAGAATTTTATCACGCCCGAACGTGAACGGCGACTGACAGCAGCAAGCCAGCGAGAGCGACGACATTAGCACACAATGTCGCACCGTTGGTCCCGCCCATCTGGCGTGTGACGACCGAGCGAGCCGACGACCGACGGAAGAAGAAGACGAAGAAGGAACGATTTTGACAGTATAAAACTGACACACGTTGCGGTGTCATCATTGTCGTGACCGCTGCGGCTATGCTTACAGCCACAACACCGACCGCAGAGAGGAAACTCTTTAAAACCTCTCCGTGGTGGACTGCTGTGTACTGCAAATGACATTGCTGCTGCCTTTTGGTGCGTCCGTTCGTATCCACTATCGTCTATCAACTGACTTGAATCCACGATGCGCAGCTCTTTTTGTATGTTCGCTTTTGTTGTTCATTCTAGCTTTCCACTGAGTTGGCCAATCAGAAGGCGCATATTTTTCGCTTCAATCATTCTCTTCTCTGTCTCTATTACTACATTCCCTCTCACCCCTACTCTCTAGTTTTCAATTTCGCATGTTTCTACGAGCATAACAACTCGCCAGTTTGCTTAAATTTCCAGCAAGTCTGTCCTTCCGCCAGACTGCTATTTTTCTACTAGCGCAAAACTGTTCTTTCACTCGCCAGTTTGCTTTAATTTCCAGCAAATCTGTCCTTCCGCCAGACTGCTTCTTTTCAACAGAAGCAAAACTGTCCTTTTACTCGCAAGTTTGCTTTAATTTCCAGCAAGTCTGTCCTTCTGCCAGACTGCTTCTTTTCAACAGAAGCAAAACTGTCCTTTCTCTCGCCAGTTTGCTTTAATTTTCAGCAAGTCTTTTCTTTCCGCCAGACTGCTATTTTTCTACTAGCACAAAACTGTCCTTTTACTCGCAAGTTTGCTTTAATTTCCAGCAAGTCTGTCCTTCCGCCAGACTGCTTCTTTTCAACAGAAGCAAAACTGTCCTTTCTCTCGCCAGTTTGCTTTAATTTTCAGCAATTCTTTTCTTTCCGCCAGACTGCTATTTTTCTACTAGCGCTAAACTGTCCTTTCACTCGCCAGTTTGCTTTAATTTCCAGCAAGTCTGTCCTTCCGCCAGACTGCTTCTTTTCAACAGAAGCAAAACTGTCCTTTCACTCGCCAGTTTGCTTTAATTTCCAGCAAGTCTGTCCTTCCGCCAGACTGCTTCTTTTCAACAGAAGCAAAACTGTCCTTTTACTCGCAAGTTTGCTTTAATTTCCAGCAAGTCTGTCCTTCTGCCAGACTGCTGTTTTTCTACTAGCGCAAAACTGTCCTTTTACTCGCCAGTTTGCTTTAATTTCCAGCAAGTCTGTCCTTCCGCCAGACTGCTTCTTTTCAACAGAAGCAAAACTGTCCTTTCTCTCGCCAGTTTGCTTTAATTTTCAGCAAGTCTTTTCTTTCCGCCAGACTGCTATTTTTCTACTAGCGCTAAACTGTCCTTTCACTCGCCAGTTTGCTTTAATTTCCAGCAAGTCTGTCCTTCCGCCAGACTGCTTCTTTTCAACAGAAGCAAAACTGTCCTTTCACTCGCCAGTTTGCTTTAATTTCCAGCAAGTCTGTCCTTCCGCCAGACTGCTTCTTTTCAACAGAAGCAAAACTGTCCTTTCTCTCGCCAGTTTGCTTTAATTTTCAGCAAGTCTGTCCTTCCGCCAGACTGCTTCTTTTCAACAGAAGCAAAACTGTCCTTTCTCACGCCAGTTTGCTTTAATTTCCAGCAAGTCTGTCCTTCCGCCAGACTGCTTCTTTTCAACAGAAGCAAAACTGTCCTTTCTCTCGCCAGTTTGCTTTAATTTCCAGCAAGTCTGTCCTTCCGCCAGACTGCTATTTTTCTACTAGCGCAAAACTGTCCTTTTACTCGCCAGTTTGCTTTTTTTGATGCATTTATACTTACAAACATTAGGGAAACTCTACTGTGCCAATTGTCGTGACCGCTGCGGCTATGCTTACAGCCACAACACCGACCGCAGAGAGGAAACTCTTTAAAACCTCTCTGTGGTGGACTGCTGTGTACTGCACCATTGCTGCTGCCTTTTGGTGCGTCCGTTCGTATCCACTATCGTCTATCAACAGACTTGAATCCACGATGCGCAGCTCTTTTTGTATGTTCGCTTTTGTTGTTCATTCTAGCTTTCTACTGAGTCGGCCAATCAGAAGGCGCATATTTTTCGCTTCAATCATTCTCTTCACTGTCTCTATTACTACAATCATCAGTCTATTTTTGTATTTCAAAGTGTAACAATCGAAGAGTAATAAATCAGTATGAAGTAGTAGTGAAGTGACTGGCTTTTATTCGACATCCTCCGAGAGCAGCGGTCCACCCGACGAGGAGAGTTGCAGCAGCGGTGTTACAGTCCACCATCGACCGAGTTGATTGCTTCGACGGACTTGTGGAACCCAATCCGCCCTTTTCAGGGCAAGAAGAGTTGTACGATCCGCCACAAGTTCCCGAGAACAACACTCGTCCCTTCCTCCGGCTTCCGCTTGAGCGACACCCTTCCCTTTCCTGACGTGTCAGGACGTGTTTCGTCATGTCGCAAGAGAGCGTGAAAGCCCATCGCGTCGATCGTTCCCCGGAGCCTGGCACGGCCCCGACATTGGTCCATCCGAACCGGATTTGAGCCACGTCGTGCGTGGGAAGCTGAGCCTTGGAGGATGTTGGAGAAAGCTAGTAGTCAGCGAAAAGTGAAAAGTTAAAAAGAAATTGAACTGGACAATAAGTGAGAAAAGGACATTTGTGTGAAAGTGAACAGTGAAGTGTGTCGAAAATGGGAATCGACCGCACCCCGAAGAATACCGCAATGGATCCCGAGCACCTGCAGCTGCTCATCCACCAGCGCGGTCAAATAAAAGGAAAAGTGACGAAAATTAACCACTGCCTCGAGAACGCCGAAGACGACCCAACGCTAATAAGTGCATCGATGCTAAAAGTGTACGGTAAGAAGCTGGAGATCCACTATGCCGAGTACACCGAAGCCCACCGTGAAGTGATTGCCTTGATTCCACCGGCCAAAATGGACGAGCAGGACGAGAAGCTCGACGAGTTTGATGCCTTGCACACGGAAGCGCTCGATCGCCTGGAGCGCTTGACGGAATATTTCTCAAAGCCGTCGCCGGCGACAACCGTTGCTGGTGGAGCAGCCCAGGTGGTGGTGCAGCATCATCCTCTGAGGGCACCGATACCATCGTTCGATGGCGGTGTGGAAAATTGGCCCAAATTCAAGGCAATGTTCGAGGACCTGGTCGTAAGTAGTGGTGAGTCGAGTGCTATGAAACTGCACCACCTGGATAAGGCCTGGTGGGTGACGCAGCGGGTCTCATCAACGCGAAAATGATCCGAGACAACAATTTTGCCGAAGTGTGGAAGCAGTTGTGCGAGCAGTTTGAAAACAAGCGCGTCATCGTCGACACCCACATCGACGGTTTGATGCAGCTGAAACCAGTAGTGAAGGGCAACTTCAAGGACTTATTGGAGCTGACGAAATCCTGTGAGCGTCATGTCGCTGGGCTGGAGTACCAGGGCCTGGCGGTGGACGAGCTATCCGGAATCATCATCACGAAGCTGTTGACATCCCGTCTGGACGATCACTCCCTGCAGCTGTGGGAACGGCGGCAGAAACACGGTGAGTTGCCCGACTACAAGGACACGTTGTAGTTTTTGAAAGGTTAGTGCCAAATCCTAGAGCGTTATCAGAATTCCCGCCATCCCATTGCGGCGAAAGAGCCTCTATCCAAACATGCGAAACCTGTGAATCAAAAAGCGCATACTGTTACTTCCTCTAATTCAGAAAGTCAATGTAAAGTTTGCGGTGAAAATCACCGGCATTTTGAGTGTCCCAATTTTACTGCAATGCCTACAACAGAGCGCATTGCCAAAGTGAAGCAGCTGAGAATTTGTTTCAACTGCCTCCGATCTGGCCACTGTGCCAAAGATTGTTCCTCCAAGCGCAATTGTTCGATATGTCACAAACGACACCATTCTCTTCTCCATGAAGAACTTCCTTCGCAACCCTCTGAGTCCGAAACCCCTCCATTGAAGAGTTCCGCCAAGGTAGCTACCGAAGCAGGCGCAATTCCAAATACCGTTCCGTCACCAAACGCCAATCCCTCGTGTTCCTGCAACCATTCGAATACCACGAAGACTGGGATGCTGTTGACTGCTGTCGTCAATCTTGAGAGTGCCGATGGTGAGTTAGTCCCTTGTCGTGCAATGCTGGATAGTGGTTCCCAAGTATGCTTCGTGTCTGAGATGATCGCCAACCGTTTGATGGTCCCCCGTGAATCAGTGAACGTGCCCGTTACCGGAATAGGAGGAGCTAAGGTCTATGTGAGAGACAAGCTGGTTGTCACGATGCAGTCCAGGTGTTCAAGTTTCTCTACTGACGTTGAATGCCTTGTGGTACCGAAGGTGACCGGTATTATTCCTTCTGTCAAAATCAACACCTCGTCCTGGCCAATCCCTGTTGGAGTCCAGCTCGCTGATCCTACGTTCCACACGCCTAATAGAATCGACATGTTGATCGGTGCCTCAAAGTTCTTTGCCTTGCTGAAGTCTGGTCATATCCATCTAGCCGACGGTCTTCCCGAACTCCACGAGACTCATCTGGGTTGGGTCTTCTCAGGAGAACTAGACAACGAAGTTTCCAACACTGTTCTGGCCCAACATGTGTCGCTTGATTCGCTTGGTGAGACAATTAGTCGTTTTTGAGAAGTGAAAGATGTTTCGCAATCCGCGAAGGAGGAAGTGGAATCAGATACGTGCGAAGAGAATTTCCGCTCCACTCATCGGCGAACGCAGACTGGACGGTATGTGGTTTCACTCCCTTTCCGAGAAGACGTCGCAGTGCTCCAAGACAACCGATCCGTAGCTCTTCGTCGTTTCTTGATGCTCGAAAGGCGGTTTCAGAAGGATCCAAATTTGAAACAGCTGTACGTTGCCTTCATAGCTGAGTATGAAGCAGTAGGTCATTGTCAGGAAGTTGATGAATCTAATGACGATCCTGCCGAAGGACGTTATTACTCACCGCATCACGCGATATTACGCCCAACCAGTTCGACGACCAAGCTGAGGGTAGTTTTCGATGCTTCAGCGAAGGGCACCCCGGCAAGCAAATATCTGAACGAAGTACTTCAAGTTGGAGGCGTCGTCCAGAGTGACTTGTTGAGTATTCTTCTTCGATTCCGGGTCCACCCTGTGGTGTTCACTGCTGATATAGCCAAAATGTATCGGCAAATACTGGTAGCTGCAGAACACACACAATTTCAACGGATTTTCTGGCGAACCGAACCAAATCAACGACTTCGAGTTCTTGAGCTGTTAACCGTCACGTATGGGACGGCATCCGCGCCATTTCTGGCCACGAGGTGTTTGGTTCAGCTGTGCAAAGATGAAGGAAGCCGTTTTCCCATTGCAGCCAAAATTATCACGGAAGATTGTTACGTGGATGACGTTCTTTCTGGTGCGGATAGTGCAGAAGAAGCCGCTGAAGCACAGAGTCAACTGGAAGGTCTTCTCCAACTTGGTGGATTCCCTATTCACAAGTGGAGCTCAAACTGTCCGGAGTTGCAGGAGCGAATCCCTGAGGAAAATCGAGAAAAGTTGGTACGTCTGGATTCCACTGCGGACAACGAAGTGATCAAGACCCTTGGGCTTACCTGGAGTCCGAGCTCGGATGAGTTTTTATTTGTCACGAGGTCGAAGTTCCCAGCAGACTCAACTCAAACCTATACCAAGCGAAAGGTGTTGTCGGAAATCGGAAGGCTTTTCGATCCTTTGGGCTTGGTCTCTCCCATCATCGTGGTTGCCAAAATCCTTATGCAGAAGTTATGGACCGCTGGTCTGTCTTGGGATGAGAAACTTGAAGGAGAATTGCTTCAGTCTTGGTTGAAGTTCCGCGATGCTCTGCCACAAATGAGTGAAATGAAAATCCCTCGACGTGTTATTCCATCCACCGCCGTTGCCATGGAAATCCATGGATTTTCCGATGCGTCTATCTCGGCGTACGGCGCCGTCTTGTACGTACGAAATGTGTTCCCCGATGGCAGCGCCGAGTTGCGACTCCTTTGCAGCAAATCAAAGGTTGCTCCGATAGCCAAATTGAGCATTCCAAGAAAAGAGTTGTTGGCAGCCCAGCTTCTATCCCGACTGGTTGTGAAGGTGATTGGATCGATGAAAAATAGATTTGATGACGTTGTCCTTTGGTCGGACAGCCAAATAGTGCTTGCCTGGTTGCGCAAGCCCCTGACCTCTCTCCAAGTGTTCGTAAGAAATCGTGTCTCGGAAATCATTACGAAAACCCAAGAATACACCTGGAAGTATGTCTCTACTAAGGAGAATCCCGCAGATATTGTGTCCAGAGGATCCCTGCCCAGAGCCTTGATGTGTAATGAGTTGTGGTGGAAGGGTCCCTCATTCCTACAAGAAGCAAGGTACGAAATCGAGCCGCCAAAACAGCTACCAGATGCGGAGTTGCCTGAAATGAAATTGACACCTTTCGTCTCAGCAGCTGTATACAACGTCGATGATCTTCCTGTGTTTACCAAGTTCAGCTCGTTTCGGAAGCTGCAAAGGGTCATCGCATATGTCGAACACTTTATCTCGAACTGTAGAGTCAAGGATCCCAAGCTCCGAACCCGTGTGCGCTACCTCACTGTTCCCGAGTTAAGGCGATCGTTGGAGACCATCATCAAGGTTGTGCAACATGAGGTGCTTGGTGATGAAATCAACCGCATCGAGAACAACGAACCGTGTAAACGAATTGCCTCCCTGAACCCTGTGTACCAGAACGGAATCCTGCGAGTAGGAGGCAGATTGAAGAATTCGCCCGTATTGACCATGACCAAATACCCGTAAATCTTGCCGAGGCATCCGATTGTCGATCTTTTGATCAGAGCGTATCATCTTGAGAACATGCACGTAGTTTGTTGGTAATTCTTCGAGGCCGTTTTTGGTTGACAGAAGGTAGATCTGCTGTACGAAAAATCACGAGAAGCTGCCTTATATGTTTCCGCGCCAGGCCAACAATGACAACTCAGCTGATGGGAGATCTGCCTGCTTGCCGTGTGACTCCTGCCCACCCGTTTGAGGTGACCGGCGTGGACTGTGCGGGCCCAGTTTTCGTGAAACAAGGACGATGGAAGCCAGTTGTGGAGAAGGCATACATTGCTGTATTCGTGTGCATGGTGACACACGCCGTGCACTTGGAGTTGGTCTCAGATATGACCACAGAGGCGTTTATTGCTGCATTGCAACGTTTCGTTAGCAGGAGGGACTACCTCGAGAAATGCACTCGGATAATGGTTCAAACTTTCGGGGTGCGAAATCGGAACTGAATGAGATGTACAAACTTTTTCGGTCTCAATATGCGCTTGATGAAATTGAGGGATTTTGCCTATCAAAGGAAATTGTCTGGAGTTTCATTCCACCGGAGGCACCGAATTTCGGGGGCCTCTGGGAGGCAGCCGTTAAAAGTGCCAAATATCATCTAAAACGCACTTTGAAGGACACTCATTTGACTTTCGAGGAATATATAACAGTTTTAACGCAGGTTGAGGCTATTTTGAACTCTCGCCCGCTCTATGCTACCTCACCCGATCCTGACGATCCTGAGGTACTCACCCCTGGTCATTTTTTGAACGGGCGACCGATAAACGTCATTGCGGAACCGAGCTACCAAGACATCGCTGCTAACCGGCTTGGACGATGGCAGTTTCTCCAAAAGCTACGGGAAAACTTCTGGAAGAAGTGGAAGAACGACTACCTCCAGAGTTTGCAACAACGCACCAAGGATTACATCAGTCGTGCTTCTGGAAGAGCAGAACATGCCGCCACTAAGTTGGAAGATGGGAAAGATCGTTCGAACATATCCCGGATCCGATTAATTGGTGCGCACAGTCGACGTGAAGATTGGCGGCACTGTGTATAAACGTCCCGCTTCGAAGATAGCAGTGCTTCTCATCCAGGACAACCAACGTTCCGAGAATGCTTCTCAGCCCGGGGGAAAATGTTCACGCCCGAACGTGAACGGCGACTGACAGCAGCAAGCCAGCGAGAGCGACAACATTAGCACACAATGTCGCACCGTTGGTCCCGTCCATCTGGCGTGCGACGACCGAGCGAGCCGACGACCGACGGAAGAAGAAGACGAAGAAGGGACGATTTTGACAGTATAAAACTGACACACGTTGCGGTGTCATCATCAGTCTATTTTTGTATTTCAAAGTGTAACAATCGAAGAGTAATAAATCAGTATGGAGTAGTAGTGAAGTGACTGGCTTTTATTCGACATCCTCCGAGAGCAGCGGTCCACCCGACGAGGAGAGTTGCAGCAGCGGTGTTACAGTCCACCACCGACCGAGTTGATTGCTTCGACGGACTTGTGGAACCCAATCCACCCTTTTCAGGGCAAGAAGAGTTGTACGATCCGCCACAAGTTCCCGAGAACAACACTCGTCCCTTCCTCCGGCTTCCGCTTGAGCGACACCCTTCCCTTTCCTGACGTGTCAGGACGTGTTTCGTCATGTCGCAAGAGAGCGTGAAAGCCCATCGCGTCGATCGTTCCCCGGAGCCTGGCACGGCCCCGACACAGAACCATCATTGAATTGACTTTAAACTTATTGATGGCACATATTCCGACGTTATGTTCAACGTATAGGCAGAGCTGAAAAATATCAGACCTCTCAGTTGACAGCTTGACCTCCTTCACTATCACTGAAGGCCGATCAACACCAAGACGATACAACTTTTTCACAAACACAGATACCTCAACGATTTTCGACAAAGTATTTTCTACACACTCCTACACACGCTATATTTTATTATCATTGGTTACAAGGTGCATGTAAAATTTGTCAAAAACATGCAAGTAACTGCAATTTTTCATACTGAATCCTATTCAACTTTCAACCACATTACAGTGCGTGAGGGAGCAACCAGTCGCACAACAATTTTACGCAGTCATTTTAGACGCGAAAGAGAATTGAAAAAGTTTGTTCGGAGTTATTACGATTAAATTTTAATTTTCCCATACAACGTTTACCCATCCTTCTGCATTATTACACCTCATGAATCTGAAATGGTGAGATTGGATGAGATCGTCTTAGTTTTGTCAAGATATCTATCGCTTGCTTTAATTTTTCTCACTTTTGAACTCCGACGAAGCACCCAACGCTAGTTTTGGAATACTACCGGTAGTTGCTTATGTGGTCTGAGACTACCCAGGTAACCACTAAGCACTGTTCTGAGCATTATAACGGCCATTAAACAGCTTTTCAGTGCTAAGTAGCTCTATATAAGCATTCCTAATGCTTATAGGCACTATAACCAGTAAGAACTAAATTAAGCCCTGTAAGCCTATATAAAGCCTACAAGCTGTAAAGAAGTTTGTCAGTGCTGTCACTGGGCTTGGACCACATGACGTTTATATCAATCAGAAAAGATTTCGACCAAAACAGACTCGAGTCGGTCATGATCAATACATTTTAAACATCCATGTCGGACGGGAATGACGAAACGGGATTATTTTTGTTGTTGGCATGTTTATCGGAATGGTGTTGTTAAATAGATAATGGAATTTGGTTTTCTTGATTATTCCATTTTTTTCAATCAAGACAAACTCCAGCTCGTTTCCCTCTTGTTGTGAAACGTTTCCCGACCATTTATATAAACATTGCTTCTCCTGCATCAATTCCTGCGTTCGTTACCACCAAGCTTACCACTGAATCATCCTCATCCCATATCATTTTCAACCCTCGAAATGCCCAAACTATTTTGTTTTTCGTGGTTTAAATACTAGTTTGATCACACCATTCCCATGGTGCATTGGTGGAGCAATTAAGAAAGGCAACGGACTTGGACTTGATCAGCAACTCGGAGGACAACAGCTAGAATCTGGATGAAGTAGCAAAAAAGCAACTTCAATGGAAGCGAAGGAAGTTATAAAAGAACAGAAGATAAACAGTTTTTTTTTTCTTTTTTCTTTGTCTCACTTTCGACAACTTTCGCTTCAGAGACTTGGTACGATATTTTAAAGTTGACCGTATATCAGCCGAATAATTCGCCAGAAGTGGCTTTTGAGCAGCTCTATAAGAGGATTCAGAACCAATTAGCTCTGTTAGCCACGTTCTACATTCGACTATAGAGCCGACTTAATGCCATTTTTACGGCTTAATGGTTACTTGGGTATTTTCTTACTTACCGTTCATCAGGTTATCGGAAAATCCGCGATTTGACGTGTCGCATGCATGGGTTTGGTTCGCTTTTATATTTGGCCACTTCCAGCGGAACACTCGGAACCGGTTTCGGAACACCATCGGTTGTCCCAAATATGGTCTAAAACTATTTTCTTGCTAACCGTTCATCAGGTTACCTAATGTAAACTACGTCCGAACCGCAGAACTTGGTCAACCTTCATCGTTGACCCAAGGACCTCGCGACCAACTTCCCGACGTTACCCCAGAATCACAGACCCCAACGAACATAAGGGTATTTCGGATCGACGGATCAAAGCGAACTCGCTCGTTTGCTTGCTAAAAGTAGACTAAATTATATTCTCCGAATTCATACAGTTTTGAGTAGAGTATAAATGGAATTAAATGTGTGCGTATCATCTCCCGATAGCACCAGCTATAAATTGGTTTACAATCGGACACCCAGATCTACCTGATTTCAAATTAGGTTTAATTAAATACAAATACAAATTCAAATTTTCTTTACAAAATCAAACACTGTTACTCTTCTTTCATCTATTGCTCGTCATCCCCAGTCTCTCCGCCATCGTCAACATCAAGCAGTTGGCACCACCGCTTGATTCGATCTGCCGCATACACTGTAGTTCTCGGCCGATCTGAAGTGCGCACGCCTGGTAGGTCCTCGAGTTCGTATCGGTCATTGCCCAACACCTTCATCACCACGTAAGGGCCCTTGTATCTCGCCTCCAATTTACGACTATGACCCATCGCGGTGAGGTCTCGCTCCACTAACACCATGTCACCTACCTCATAGACCTTTGATTGCCTACGCCGTTCATCGAAATACTGTTTCTGAAGACGTTGCCTTCTCCCGATTGCTTCCATCGCTTGCTGTCTCAACTCCTGAGAGTTCTCCACCACATTGTTCACCTCGTCGTGCAGCGCAAGTACGATTGTATTCTGATGGACATCAGGTGGTATGTAGAACAGCACCAATGCACTAGGCGATAAATTAGTAGTCGAATTCAGCATATTGTTGATTGACCACTGTATCTTCGGTAGCTGCTCGTGCTAATGTGTATGGGTTTCTCCCACCATACAACGAATAGAGTTAAGCACGGTCCGGTTGGCTCTCTCGACTTGACCGTTCGCTCTCGGTGACCCAACGGCTGTCTTAATGTGGGTAATGGCGTTTACCCGACAATATTCTTATTTACACGGCAGTTCGAGTCCGTATGAAGTTGATCATCAATATTAACTTCTTTTCTCGATCAGCCTAGATAGCTATGTAGTGTCGGTAGCGATTGTCTCAATTGGCTAAGAATAACACTACGGACCGCCTGTTCCGGTGGTAAGAATCCACCAACAGGTGACCCCTAATTCATGGTGTGATGCGGCTTTATGCTTACCGTGCCTAGGAATGAATGGCTAGGGGGGTCTAATAAAAACCTAACCGCTAACGGAGCCTGTGGAGTACCAGGGCGCCCTCCACAGTATGTAGCCCTTACTGCGCTAACTGGAGCAATGGTGAAGTGGACCTTGTGTTTCTCCGAGACAATCAGCTGCCCTTCTTTAGTCTCACTTGAGGCTAAATAAGGGTGGGATTATGAAGGTGTTGTTAATTAGTTTAAATTTTCACCTATATGGTTTCGCATTATGCGATTTACAGTGTATTCTGTGTATCCTCGCCTTTGGCGTTTTCCAATCGATACCGATTTGGTTTTATTGTTGCTGTTCTTTGTTGTGCTGTTGTTGCGAAGAGTTTAATCTTACCTAGTTTGGGCAGTGGCTACGGTTAGGATAGCTCAGATCAATCTTCAGCATAAATAAACAGCAACGATCAATCTTTGCAGACTTATGCAAAATGGTACAGCCCAAGTGGCCTTGGTACAAGAACCTTACTTTCGTAAGGGAAATTTCTATCTAGGAAACCTTGTGAACCCGGTGTTTGCCACTTTCAGTAAACATGAAATGGCAAACTCGCGTGTCATGCCTCGAGCCTGTGTGCTTGTCAACAACGCAATAGTTGCTACACTCATCTCTGAACTAACCACCAGAGATGTATGTGCTATCACAATTGATGTATCTGTTGGAAACCTCAACAGGAAATACGTCTATTGTTCTGTGTATTTACCGCATGATGAACCATCCCCTACGGATACTTTCAAACAAGTCATCGCATACTGCAATTCAAAAGGCCTTCCGCTAATTGTTGGCAGTGATGCTAATGCTCACCATATCATCTGGGGCAGCTCAGACATTAACTTGAGAGGCTCCAGTTTGATGGAGTACTTAAGTAGTACAGATCTTGCATTACTTAACATAGGCAGCCGCCCAACCTTCATGGTATCTGCTAGAGAGGAAGTGTTAGATATAACGCTTTGCTCTAGCAGAATTAGTCACGAGCTGACCAATTGGCATGTGTCAGATGAAGAATCTTTATCTGACCATCGCTATATCTTTTTTGAACATTTAAATGTTACTTCGCAAACATTGCGTTTCAGGAATCCTCGGTCAACAAACTGGGATCTTTATACTGATTTGGTTGCGGTCAAATTTCATGGATATTCACCATCCATTGCCCGAGCAGAAGAGAAAAACAACAGCATAACAAAATGCGTTATTTTGGCAAAATAACTGCATAACGGGATTAGTAATTTTCATGTTATTACCATAACATATTGATTTATAAACTTGGCTGTCATAAGCGGCAAAATAACAAGTCACATAACAAAAATTTGTTCCTGAAAAATTAATTTAATAACATGTTTTGTTAGTGGCAATAACAACTTAATAACAGTGAATTTGGGAAATATTTCAATAACAAATTTTGATATTAAAGAGTTATTGATAACATTTCGAAAGCAAAATTAGGGTAAAAACTAACTTTTTTTACTCATTTTTGGGTAATTATTTTAAGTGTGTTATTCTATTTTTAGAAGTTTTTAGAGGTCACATAAAAAAAATTTCGAATTCATTATAAAACTTACAAACATGGACGGGATTTGAACCTCCAATCCTGCTATCGTAATTTTTCAGTCGCCTTTACCAATGAGGCTATCACAGCACTTGCAGTGAGGGACGATAGAAGCTTTACTGGTTCTACGTATTGCCAGTTTCCCCATTCCCCCATTTCATGTTTGCCAGTCGCAGGACAAAAATAGACAGAGATTTGAATGCAAGATCAAACAATGAACCTCTCTCTCTTACCCGACGTCTCCACTAGACAGAAATGTCTTGCCATTTTGCTGGACAGATGTGTCATGACAGAAATGTTCTCTCGCTGTTTGCATGGAAAGCAGTGGTGTTGATCATTTCTGTTACGTTTTCTCTTTCTGGCAGCAAAATGGCAAGACATTTCTGTCTAGTGGAGACGTAGGGTTACCAACAGCGCTATCGCGGTGCGCAGACATGCGCACTGAAACACTAATAACAGTGGTGGCGTTCGCATGGCCCGTCGTCGGCTGTTTCGGAACAAAGAGAACGACAAAAAAGTTGCTAGTCGACTATTTATGATTGAGCTTCGTCATGGGGTGCATTTTGGCGGTGACAAAGATTCTTTCCAGACGGAGATGATTTTTTTTAATTTTTTGTTTTGTTCGCGTTGTGAGAACGGCGATTATACATGTACCTACGTGAGCGAAGGTAAAAGGTAATTATATCATATGCCGATATGATTACTTCTGCAGATGCTGTTTAGTTTTATTCTGTTTTAGATTATTTTTAGTAATGAAAAAAGATATTTATGACATAATGTCAAACAATATATGATCGAATAATAATAGATCGAAAGAAAAAAGTTATAATAGACAAATGCAATCATCAATTGAGCAGAATTGTCTGTATAGTTGACATTTTTATTGATTAGAATTATTTAGTAGGTACCATATTTGCTATCTCCACTCTCACTAACATTCATTACTTCGTAATACACAGTCTGTTCGATACTTTTTGACGTTATACTTAGAGGTTAGAATAGCAGTACTGTTAAAATGGCATATAAATTCAACTAAGTTTACTCAATTTTGAGATAAAAAAAAAACTCATATGCAGATGTATCACTTTTTGAAGGTAAAATTTTACTTAACCTATAAGAATTGGGAATCGTAGAAAAGTGATAGGAATTTGGCACCGTAACGGGACTGGGATATTGAAAGAAGGAAATTAACACAAAGATAAACATATCAATAGCTATGATGCTATATTTACCCAAAACTCAAATTATAGCAATGAATAAAATAAAAAATACGGAAAAGTCTGATGAAATTTTTAGAAGTTGCAATGCCTTTATTTTTTACTTCATAATATGAAACAGCAGACAATAAAATAAAGAAGGTAAACTATGTAATGGTTATATCTGCGATGAATTTTCTCCGATTTTGACAATATTGATCTCATGTGATCCAGATTTATTTTTTCCATCAACAACAAATCCGACTGAACCGATCTGGTCATCGTGAGTTAAGAAAAAACCCGAATTGCCATACACGTGGAGTTTTCCATAGACCAGCTGCAATTGGCTTCTTTAGTGGTGTTGAGATAATTCCATATTCACAATCTACATGCCAAACTGAGCCGACATCCAAATTTTCATGAACTTTGGTGCCCGGGAACCTATTTAAAAATCGATTTAAAGTTTGTATGGGAGCGATTTGTCGAATCACCCCTCGTCGCATTTCGTACTGGGCGGAGGTGTCAAGCAGTTGCCCAGCTGTCAAAAGGTGATTTCAAAAAATCTTTTTGTAATTGAATTTAGGTATCAAAATAAAGTTTTAAAAATCTGAAAAAAATCATACTGGCTTAAAAAAAGGTGCTCTTTCGAATAAAATCAAAAAATCAATATATTATTCTTAATTTGAAAACCCAATTGGTGATTGGTACAAATTAAGTACCTTACCAAGAAAAAAATGTTAAATTTAAATTTATACGTTCAATATGTAGTCCGTCCAAAGTCTTACACCGTGCATCAAACCGTTTTTAATTATGTTTTGTTTTAGATTTTATAGAGGCATTTTAAAATCTTCTCCTGTGTGGTAGGGATAGGATTTTTCAAAACACCATCGTTCTTCTTCTTCTTCTTCATGCACCATCAAATCACCAATAGCATATCTTGATTTTGCTTTGGCTGACCAAGCCAAGGTTGACCGTAGCATTTTCATAATTCAAATCTCAATTTGTTCATCGAGCACATGTTCTGTTGTGCTGCACGTGGATGTCAAAGCGTTTTCAACAGTGTAATTACGAAGCATGTTTCACGAGAGACCATATCTTTTCAATACGCTAACTCCACAACAACGCCGATATTACTGCGCCACTTGGGCAGTGGCTGGTATTTTGGGTACTTTTCAGCTACAACTCAGTCAATTTCAGAAATTTAGCAAAACCTCGCGTCGCCCAGCAGGGACTTTGTTTTGTACACATTACAGCGGCTCCATGTCACGTAATATACCACACCTCTTATCAAATGTGATACCGTAAGCGTACCATACTTTGCGCACCTAGGGCCTAACTTTGCGCACTTTTCAAAAAATCGTTAAATAGTTTTTCTGGTGCATTATGCAAACTTTTTCCCACGGAATACTAGCTAATGATATGGGGCATGCACTTTGTCTCAGTTTGGATGTAATGATAAATGGAAGAGGAAGACAAATTGATGAGTGAATATGCAGTTGCTTTCCCTAAAATGCTGTAAATAACGTTGTAGAATGACGTAGGTTTTGTTTCAAAATTTGTTTTAGTTCAGATAGCAATACCATAAAGTATTTGTGCACTCTCAATAATACAATAATAACCAAACTTGTTCCACAACAGAATGTAATATTGAAATGTTATTTAAGGGCTGCATACCAATTGCTTGGTCATAACAAAATAAGATTGTCCAACAAAACATGTTATGGAAACGTAATGCCTTGATGATTCAATAATAACAAAATAAGATATAAAAACAGGTTATTAATTTGATATTCCCCTCTGCTCGGGTGACACTCCAAGTGATTTAGATGATGCCGTTGATACTACAACGACCTTCATCATGGAAGCTTTTGAAGAAGCATGTCCTCTACGGTCTGTGAAGATCACAAGAGGAACCCCTTGGTGGAACTCTGATCTGGCGAAACTCAGGAAACAATGTAGAAAGAGTTGAAACAGACGACGTTCGGCTGGTTCGGAGGCTTTCAGGTTGGCTCGCAAGGCCTACAGGAAAGCTCTCCGGTCTGCTGAACGATCCGGCTGGAAAAACCTTTGTACAAATGTTTCCAGCTTGAGTGAAGTCAGTCGGTTAAACAAAATCCTTGCGAAATCTAAGGATTTCCGGGTGAACGAACTTCGTTTGCCAAATGGCGATCTGACTTCCTCTGATGAGGAAGTTCTGGAATGCTTATTCAGCACACACTTCCCTGGATGTGTGGATATTACATCTTCGGATGATCCTGATGTCTTTTCTTGCAGTTATGATTCTTTAGCTTCGACTCGGAGTATTGCAACTATAGAATCGATTGAATGGGCTCTTAATAGCTTTGCTCCTTTCAAATCTCCTGGGGCAGATGGGATTTATCCTATTTTGCTTCAGAAGGGATTTGATTATTTCAAACATGTTTTGAAAAAACTACTTGTTTGCAGTTTTGCTACAGGGTATATTCCCAAATCCTGGAGGGATATTACTGTAAAGTTTATTCCGAAAGTGGGTCGTGCGTCGTATGAAGAAGCAAAGAGTTTCAGACCTATCAGTTTGACCTCTTTTCTTCTGAAATGCTTAGAACGCATTGTGGATCATCACATCCGTGATGTTCATCTGGCCAACGTGCCTCTTCATGTGAACCAACATGCCTACCAATCTGGTAAGTCCACTGTGACTCTTTTACACAAGTTTGTTTACGATATCGAGAAAGCATTCGCTCAAAAGCAATCTTGTTTGGGTTTTTTCTTAGTTATCGAGGGTGCCTTTGACAACGTGCCTTTCGATGCCATATGGGAAGCCGCACGGAGTCATGGTATATCTCCAATGAATTCCAATTGGATTCACCAAATGCTCAAAAACCGATATCTCTTCTCGACATTGCGTCTAGCAGGTATTAAGAAATTGAGTGTTTGTGGATGCCCCCAAGGGGGAGTCTTATCACCGCTTTTGTGGAACCTCGTAGCAGATAAGCTATTGAGGCAACTCAATAATAGCGGATTTCCTACTTATGGTTTTGCCGACGACTATCTAACATTGTTAGTTGGTATGTGCATCAGCACCCTTTTCGACCTGATGCAAAACGCCCTTCAGGTAGTTGAGGGTTGGTGTCGCCAATATGGCCTTTCGGTTAATCCGAGTAAAACATCTATTGTTCTTTTCACGGAAAGGCGAAACCGTAATGGCGTTCGACCTTTGCGTCTCTTTGATTCTGAAATCGATGTGACTGAACAGCTAAAGTACGTTGGAGTCATTCTTGATTCCAAGCTTTCCTGGACACCTCACATTGAGTTCAGAATCAAGAAAGCTTGTATGGCCTTCGGGCAATGCCGGCGTACTTTTGGTACAACTTTGGGTCTAAAACCAAAGTATATCAAATGGACTTACACAACTGTGGTTCGGCCAATATTGGCTTATGGATGTCTTGTGTGGTGGCAAAAGGGTGAAGTGAGAACGGTCCAATCAAAATTAGGCCATCTCCAAAGGATGTGCTTAATGGCGATGTCTGGAGCGTTCTCTTCAACTCCCACGGCAGCGCTCGAAGTTCTCTTTGACGTTGCCCCACTACACATTCATCTCAAACAAGAAGCACTTTCTTGCACTTACCGGTTACGGGTACTCGGTCTACTAGAGGAAACTCCTGTGAACCGCACATCAACACACACCTCGTTGTTTTCACATTTGGTGAATTGGGACAAAATTGTCCTTGCTCCAAGTGATCTTACAATTTCGTGTAATTTTCCATATAGGACATTTTCCACGAAATTCCCTTCCCAGGAAGAGTGGACATCTAGTTATCTGGAAAGAAGTATTTCAGACGGCATCGTATGTTACACTGATGGCTCCCTTCACGAAGGTCGAGCAGGTGCTGGTGTTTATTTTCGTGAGCTAAGGCTGTATCAGTCTTACTCACTGGGTAGACACTGCACCGTATTTCAGGCCGAAATCTTTGCTATTATGTGCGGAGTGCAATCAGCACTTCAGCAGCACGTAATGGGTAAAGTAATATACTTCTGTTCAGATAGCCAGGCTGCTATTAAAGCACTTGCTTCGGCCAACTCCAGGTCGAAGATAGTTATCGCTTGTCGAACTCAAATCGAGGAGCTGAATTCAGTAAACGCTGTTCACCTTCTATGGGTACCTGGTCATTCTTCCATCGCTGGAAATGAATTGGCTGATGAGTTAGCTCGCTCTGGAGCATCACATGACTTCATTGGCCCTGAGCCAGCTATTCCGATATCGAAGTGTTGGATTAAGCTTCAGATTCACACCTGGGCTGTCACTCAACACAGGCAATATTGGAATAGTTTGGAGTCATGTCGTCAAGCCAAATTGTATAGTGCTGAGCCATCTCTACGGGTGGCGAAGTATCTAACTAATCTGTCTAAGCAGAATTGCAGCATGCTGGTCAAAGCATTGACTGGCCACTGCCGATTCAGCTATCACATGGCGAATATTCAGCAAGCTGATTCATTTGCCTGTGATAGCTGTGAATCCGATTATGGAACTTCGTATCATTTGATATGTAACTGTCCAGTTTTCGCGCAACTGCGTTTCCGAGTATTCGGTAAACACTTATTAAGTGAAACTGACTTCAGAAACCTGAATCTTCAGGATATACTGTTGTTCTTAACCCGCTGTGGTAAAGAGCTATAGGCTCTCTTTCGCTTTATGCGTTATTACAGTGCCCTTTTCAGGGCGCTGTTTGAACCCATTGTGGTACGCTTGTGCGTTAGTACCCTCTTCCAGGGTATTTTTCCTATTTCCCTACCTGTCCCTATCCCCATCCAAATCCTTTTTCCTTCTTTTTCCCTCAGGTAGATGATGAAATAGGCTGTTATTTTGGCGATGGCACAAATGGAGGATAACGTGTCTCTGGAGCCGGCCTTCTGATACCTGATACCTGTCTCAACTCCTGAGAGTTCTCCACCACCATTGGCGTATCTGGAATTTTTTCCTAGGGGGTGCCTGGGGGTGCCAGTTTCAGTGGCTTCCAGGTGGTTTTGCTTTTTTTTTGCAAAAAGAAATACCGATCACCCCTCAATTTCTTAGTACAATGATATACTGCGTCGCGGGACAAATTAACCCGAAAATTTAAACTCGCTATATTTTAAAGAACAAGTTTTTTTTTTTGAAAAATTAGAACTGTTGTACTGACTTAACACTCTTCCCGCCATGTGAGGTTTGAGAACTTGATAACTTGATTACGTATTTTCAGTTTGAACTTTACAATCATCGCAACCCCTTTATTTTGTGGATTGAATACATTGATTAAAAATAAATTTTCAGAGCAATAATTAGAAGTGTAAATCTCGTAAACTATCAAATATCCACAAATTTTCGTGTAACTTGTATTCATCGCGACTTCCTCTTTGTTTTATTGCATAATAATAACCCTTATAAAATAGTAAGAGTTTTTTTTTTTTCCTCCCATGTTGTGGAAATTAAGCCACTGCGCCCAATAAGCTGAACTTTTGTGGCATTGAAATTGCAAAATCAGGATACATATTTGCAATTTTTGGTTTGACCACAGCATTAACAGCGAACTTTGATTTTTCTCTTCGGGATTCTGATTCAATGCTATAATATAATAAAGAAATTTGTGTTTTCGGCAAAATATTGTTTCGGTAATTCCTCAGGGAATATGTGTTTCCGGCAATTTAAAAGGGTATTGTTTTGCAATTTATTTGAATTAAGCCTTCTTTTAGAAATAAAAAAAAAGAAAAAAAATGTTTTTCGGGAGTTCCTTTGCCAATTTTTTAGTAGTCTTTCAAGCGTTGTTTTGTTATTGTCAGCAATTCTATTGATAATTGCTTTTAAAAATTCTCCAATTTCTCTTCAGGCAATTCCATTGGGAATTCTTTTAGTGAAGCGTTTGGTGATTCATTTGACATTGAACCTGGGAACTTCCTCACATTTTTTTTTTGGAAATGTCTTCGGCAAGTCATTTTACTTTTTTTCGGATTTTCTTCAATTTTTTGGACTTTATCTATGCTATTAGGTACTTTTTCACCAATTCCTTCGAAAACTCCTTCGGAATTTCTTTTATAAATCGCTTCTATAATTGAAATAAAAATTCTATAGATATTTTCTTCTTGATTTCTTCAGTAATTATGTAAGGAATTCCTACAGCAGATTATTACTTGCATTGAACATTTATTTGGGAATTTTATCAGCAAATCCTTTGGAAATCTTGGAAACTTCCATTATTACTTTAGTAACTTCTTCGGTAATTCCTTTGGAAATTGATTCGGAAATTTTCTAATAGATTTCCTTCGGGAATATCTTTGAAAAAAATCTCTGGCGATTCTTCGAAAATTCTGTCACTGTAATCACTTTTGGATTTTTTTTCTAATTTTTTTTTCGGATTTTCCTTTGATGATTTCGGAAAATTCTTTGAAAATTTCTTTGAAATTTGTTTGTGATTGTTTGTGGAAACTCTTATAGAATATATTTTGGCAATTTATTTTGAGATTGGGTTCGGCCATTTTTTTTTCAAAAAGTCTTACTATTTTCAACAGGAATTCTTCTGGTAGTTCTTACATGAATTCTTTTGGCAACTACTTTGAAAGCTCTAGGGCAATTTTGATGGAATTTTTTTCGGCAAATTCTTTGGGAATTTGTCAGGATTTTCTGAATTTTATAGGATTTTCTTTAAGCAAGTCCAGTTGAGAATTTCTGAATTTCCAGTTCAGCAATTTTTGGAAGCAATAAATTTGAATACAATTAAATCATAAAGAATTACACAGCGCAACATTTTTTTGTCTCAAGAGCAAACTTATGTGTCTCCGAAGGATTTTGGGCCGCTGAATCCGAATCCGGGCTCAGATTTGCTACAACACGTCACAATTTTGAGCTATACCTCAATTTATAGGGCAAAATATGCGATTTTGGGCTTTTTTGACTGCCAGCCATTGAGCATGGAAATATTTTTTTAAGCAATCAAAGGTTAATTGGTCAATTAACATCTAAATTAACGACTCATGCAAAATATTTCGTTTTACCTAATCAAATTTGATAGATTTAAGCATTTTATGTTGCATGCAACTTTTGGAGGGTGACTTGTATGGGAAAAATCGTACCTAACATAAATCGCTTAAAACTATCAAATTCGATTTGGTAAAACGAAATATTTTGCATGAGTCGTGAATTTAGATGTTAATTGACCAATTAACCTTTTGATTGCTTAAAAAAAAATTTCCATGCTTAATAACTTGCAGTCAAAAAAGCCCAAAATCGCATATTTTGCTCTATAAATTGAGGTATAGCTCAAAATTGTGACGTGTTGGAGCAAATCTGAGCCCGGATTCGGATTCAGCGGCCCAAAATCTGTCGGAGACACATAATTTTGCTCTTGAGACAAAAAAAAAATGTTGCGCTGTGTTACATTTCTCCTTGAAAGAATCGGTAGAAGTATACTGGAGGAATCCCTGATGGAATCTGAGGAAGATTTCCTGAAAGTATTGCAGCAAGTCAGTATGCCAAGAGGAATCCCTAGAAATATTTCTGAAGGAATCCTAATAGAAATTACTTGAAGAATTCCAGCTGAAATTCATGGAGGAAGGTCAATAGAAATTCTTGGGGAAATCCCTTGTGGAATTTCTGGAAGAACCTCTGTAGAAAGTTCTGGATATATTCTTGAAGAAATGTATGGAAGAATCAATGAAGGGATTTTATAGAAAAATCTCAGGGAGATCTTCCGGAAGAACTTTCCTAGTAGAATTCCAGAAGGTACCACAGTGAGAATTTTCAGAGGAGATGAGACATTGCTGGAAGAATCGCAGCAGGAATTGCTAGCAGGAATCCTAGTCGAAATTCCCGGAGGAAGGCCAATATAAGCGCCTGGAGGAATTTCTGAAATAATCTCTGAATGAAATATCTGAAAGAATTCGTGGAAGAATTACCGGAGGAACTTCTGAAAGGATCCCAGGAAGATTTCTTGAATAATTCAACCAGAAAGTCCTGAAAAAATCCCAATAGAATTTTTTAGAGGAATCCCTAGAAGAGTTCCGATAAGAATCATAGTAAGAATTTCCAAAGAAATCGTAGCAGAATTTGCTGGATCAATCTCTGCAGAAATTTCCAGTATGTATAACCCTTACATGACTGTCTGGAGTCCAGAGAAGTTTATTGAAGAAATATCGCGAGGAATCCATAAATGAAGCCTAGAGGAATCACTGTATGAATAGGTAGAGGTATTTCTGGAGGAATCTATGTAGAAGTCTGTTCATTGTTCTTACCGCCAAAACGTGCAACAGTTATATAAGTAATTCCGGGTATGTTAAATTTTGTTCAAATGTGCCATTAATAAATATTAGAATTATTGTGTGAAGTTTTAAATTTTAGGTGACTGTCAAGGAAAAATTCTAGGGGGTGCCAAATATGTTTTAGGGGGTGCCAGGCACCCCTGGAACCCCCCCTAGCTACGCCAATGTCCACTACATTGTTCACCTCGTCGTGCAGCGCAAGTACGATTGTATTCTGATGGACATCACGTGGTATGTAGGACAGCACCAATGCACTAGGCGATAAATTAGTAGTCGAATTCAGCATATTGTTGATTGACCACTGTATCTTCGGTAGCTGCTCGTCCCAATGTGTATGGGTTTCTCCCACCATACAACGAATAGAGTTAAGCACGGTCCGGTTGGCTCTCTCGACTTGACCGTTCGCTCTCGGTGACCCCACGGTTGTCTTAATGTGGGTAATGGCGTTTACCCGACAATATTCTTCGAATACTTTGGCCGTGAAGGCCGTTCCGCGATCCGTAATAATGCGACTCGGCGTACTAAAGGTAGCAGTCACCTTTTCCAAAAAATTCAACACTGGTCCAGTTTTGGTTGAACGTACTGCTCGGATGATCACAAATTTGGAAAACCCACAGGTTAGAAGCACTACGTAGGAGTTTCCTCGCGAAGAGCGTACAAACGGGCCCATGTGGTCCATGTATACTGCACTGAAGGGGACTGGTTCTTTCGGCACGCTGTGTAAATCCCCTCTGGTCTTCCTCCTTTACTTTTGTGGAACGCACACTGAGGACAGGCTTGTATGTAGGCGTGGACATACTTGCGCATCTTCGGGAACCAAAATGTCTGCCGCAATCGTTCCAACACTTTCTCTTCACCGAAATGTCCCATCTCATCATGGTAGGTGCGAACCATTCGCCATCGAACTCGAGTAGGCACCACGAAACACTTTTCTCCATCCACTATTCTCATTAATCTGTGCTTCTCCAACCGATAATTCTGCTTGATCTGTCTCTCCTCATCACTCAGGGGATCCCTCCCCAACACATCGATGATATCACACAAGCGGGGATCTTGTCGTTGTAGAGCCACAAGAAAGTCTGTGTTGCTCACCTCGATTGATAACATATCACACAAAACAGGGTCCACACTATTCCCTTCTTCGACAGGGTTTCGGCTTAACGCATCGACGTGCCGCTTAGAGCTACCTGGTCGGTGCTCCAAACGAAAGTCATATTCGGTGAGCTTCAGCAACCACCGGCTGATTCGAGCGTTCATGTCCCGTTTCGCGTAAGTGTCTTTCGCTGCACTACAGTCCGTTCGTAACACGAAAAACTTCCCAATTAAATAATGACGGAATCGTTCTACGCTCGCAACCACCGCGAGCACCTTCAACTCATAACTATGATACTTCCGTTCCGTTTCGGAAGTTCTTTTACTGTAATAGCTGATTGGACGCCAGCCCTCTTCCGTTCGCATCAACAAAATTCCTGCTAGCCCATCTTGCGACGCATCTGTGTGGAGTTCTATCTCGCCATTCGGGTCAAACAACACTAATAACGGTCTCTCACTGCTCTCACTGCTTTCAATTGCTCACATTTCCACTCAAATTTTGCCTCTTTTTTCAGCAGAGAGAAGAGAGGCGCAGCTACTATGCTGCACTGTGGGATGAATCTCCGGAAAAATCCCACCAGTCCTAGAAATTGCTGTATCTGTAGCACACTCTCCGGCACCGGGAACTCTTCAACGGCACGAGTCTTCGCCGCGCCTGGCCGGATTCCGTTCTTGGACACCTCGAATCCCAAAAACACAACAGCTTCATCTAGGCCGGCGCGTTTTCCGAGGGCT
Source organism: Aedes albopictus (assembly GCF_035046485.1). Classification (NCBI taxonomy): domain Eukaryota; kingdom Metazoa; phylum Arthropoda; class Insecta; order Diptera; family Culicidae; genus Aedes; species Aedes albopictus. Next base: position 175,752,729 of record NC_085136.1, on the reverse strand, counting down.
ACCTGAGAGTAAACGTATTCGTCAATCGTTTCATCTCTCAGTTTCCGACGCTTGGTCATCTGAGTGTGGTAGAAGATGGGATCACGTGATGACGGATACGCACGCACCAACTTCTGCGAAAACAGTGCCGCAGGTATTGATTTGATCCTGTACTCCAGCCCACCATAACTTAGAGGAACCTTCTAGATTCAGACGAGCGCAGTGTAACTTGGTCGCGTCATCCCAATTATAATGCGCGGCTGTAGACTCGATCTCCTGAATCCACTCTTGCGCAGACAGACATGTAGCTTCTTTAGGGTTGAATTTGCTGACTAGCTCTCGCAACTCCCGGATATCCGGACGTCGAACCGCTACATGGTCTGCATTATTTTCCGAGCTCCTCGTGGTGATGGTTAACCGTTGTTGTAAGCGTTCAATTTCGGCCATCTTTGCGTCTAACTCGGCCCTTAGTGCTGCCACATCACGCTCTTCACCTTGTGACATTTTGGGCTTGTTCCGCAACGTAACGAACTGTTCACGATCGGGGACCAATACGTCTTCACCACCGACTTCTTGGTCTCCCCCACTATTATATTCTTCAGAACTGGACATGCGATGCCTCAAATTTGACCGGCAACCATGTGCTTCAATTGTCCACGTAGTTCTATTGTGTGACACTATTGTCCACCGAGGTCTACTACTTTCACTGCGATCACGACCCGATTTTCACCACGCGCGGCAGTGAATCCTGTCTACAGCTTGTAAACTACGTCCGATCCGCAGAACTTGGTCAACCTTCAACGTTGACCCAAATACCTCGCGACCAACTTCCCGACGTTACCCCAGAATCACAGACCCCAACGAACATAAGGGTATTTCGGATCGACGGATCAAAGCGAACTCGTTCGTTTGCTTGCTAAAAGTAGACTAAATTATATTCTCCGAATTCATACAGTTTTGAGTAGAGTATAAATGGAATTAAATGTGTGCGTATCGTCTCCCGATAGCACCAGCTATAAATTGGTTCACACTAAGGAGCCGCGATTTGATGTGTCGCATGCATGTGTTTGGTTCACTTAAATATTTGGCGGTGGAGCGGGCCTGGTTTGATGGTTAGAACACAAGACTATCATGCCAAGGGCCTGGGATCGAATCCCACTCCAGACATATTCACAAAACGTAGGTTCGAGTTAAAAATCTCGTTAATAAAGACAAAAAAAAATATTCGGCCACTTCCGGAGGGAACCCGGAACCGGTTAGTGTCCGAGAAAGGCTAAACATGACGAATCTCGGAAATTATGAATAGTAACAACAGTTTAATAAAACGTAATGGAATAAGATCCATTCCAACAGCGTTCGATTTGATAGTGTTCATGGCGAGGGAAATATCAGTTTCCCCGATGGTTGAATAACTGAAATCGCTGTACTGAAAAGGAATAACAGGTAAATGTCGGTCACAAGCTGTAAAATTTGAACCAAAGAACTCATTTATGCCATCCGCACTATTGGTTTCTTCTGCCGCCGAAACAGAATTACTTTTTACGTTCAACTGCTTAAGCTTATGCCACAAATCTTTATTGGAATTTGAAGACGCTATTTGACTAGAAAGATAATTAGATTTGGCAACATTAATCAAATGAGTCACACGATTTCTCAATCGCTTGAAGTTGTCGAAGTCATCCCCATTCTTCGTACGTTTCCACAAACCATAAGAAACATCTTCAGTTCGCATCGTACTCTCGTGCTGTGCGGACGTAAGCTCTCTCTGCTGCAGGAAGTTTTACTACCTAAAGCAATTCAACAGTACTTATCAGTACTACCTACTGAAGCGCCCTGTACCGTCCAGGGGCTCAACTTAACACTACACGGAATGTGATATCTTTTAATTCATAACAGTCCGACGATATCTTTCTAATAATCTATATTGAAATATCACAAACCATCACTTAACTTATATTACAATGATTCATTTTTTTTCTTATATCACCTTTCTGTATTTCTTCACCGAAGTTGAAAAAACTGAACCGAACTGGACTTTTACTCTTGCGTTGAAAAACTGAACTTTTACAACTACTGTCTTTTCTGAACCAAGATTGAACACTCTAGCGTTGAAACTGACCCACTGTCTCACTGACTATCTTTGAACTCAACAACTGCGTTCTTCAACGACTCTAACGTCGAACTTTCCTCGATTACTCTGTTCTTCAACAACTGCCCCGATTGAAGCCAAAACCTCCGTATTTATAGCCTGAATTTCCTAGCAATACCCGAAGAAGTCACGAAAATTCCTAACGTTGCCCAACCCATCTTGGGCGTGTCCAAAAAACCTAAAAAAAATACTAAAACGTCCCAAAACCTTCTACCTTTCCTACTTGTCCACATCGTGTTTTACATCTTTCTCTTCTTGAAAAATCTCTTTTCTCTTGGGCGTATCCCAAGCCTAGCCGTGTCTTGGGCGTATCCCAAGCCCTACCAAAAATCCTAGTTCTGATAAAAAAAAACCTAATTTCCTAACCACGCCTGACTTGGGCGTGTTCGCAAAAACCCCTACTAAGAATCTTTACCCGAAGGCCTACATCGTCTAGCCCCGCCTCACTTGGGCATCTTCAATGCTTGGGCGTGTCATATCGTCATCTTCACCATCGTCCTCATCGTCATCATCGTCATCATCATCACCATCATCATCATCATTATCATCATCATTATCATTCTTAGCCCCATCATCTTTTCGGACTTGGCACCCAATTCTTCAAAACAAAGCAACCGCCTTGTTATTCAAATGTAACCTTGCTTGCGCACAATGACCCCTAGCCGGGTCCCGGCCACGGATGTTGGTTGAAATTGTACTCCAACATTCTTTTCGTTCGGTTTACTTGAAGACAAAACAAATCCAGTGCAAACAAGCCAGGCGCCCTATGCGGCCAATACGGTGTCGATTTCAGAACATTCCAGCAAGGGTTTACCTGAGTTCAAAGCGAACCCAGTGAAAACAAAAAAAACCAACCACGGCGACGCGGCCAATTCGGCGCATCGATTTTCGAGACAAACAAAAACAATTGCGGTTACCCGAAACCACATGCGGCCAATTCGGCGCCTCAATCTTGTGACAAAAAAAACAATCTAGGCTATCTGAAACCATAGGCGGCCAATACGGCGCCTTGATTTCGCAACATTCCAGCTAAAGTTTACCTGAGTTCAAAACGAATCAGGTGCAAAACAATCCAGGCTACCTGAGACCATAGACGGCCAATTCGGTGCCTCGATTTCGAAACGTTCCTTTTAGGTTCACCTAGGTTCAACCCAAGCCAATGTCACCTTTGTGCAACCGCGATTAATAGAACATTCTTTCGGGTTTATTGCCCATCTTTGTCGTCGGCCCACCAAGCGTAGTAACAATCTGCACTACCCCGGTCCAGGCCCAACGTGTTCGAACACGATCGCACCCGGCCACCACCGGACGATGATGGGTCATAAAAACAAAGTCAGTAACGAATGGTATGTTTCCCGTTGCTTCCAATATACCGCGCGTGAGGTAGGTAGACCCTACGATGAAAATTGAATCTAAAATCCCCCGGGCAGCTGTTGGGAATGTGGGGTGAAAAAAATGCATTTTTGTTTCAGTTGAATTGACTTTGAATATCGGAAGGCGTGGGAATATTTAGGCGTTGCATGCCCTCCCACTTAGCGGAGTTTGAACGTGTATAAAATCACGTTCAAATGTAAGGATGTGGGTAAAATGTATCCCCCAAAACTTCATTTAGATGATGACGTTAACGATGATCGTTAATTTTCTAAACTGAGACTGCTAAACTAATCTTTATCTTCCCAGTAAGTGTCTTACAATATTTTCCACTACAGTTGATTGATCTGAATATCCCAAAGAAACTTTAAATTTTATATTAACCTTCTTACAGTCTTCCTCAAGAGATTGACTTCCTTGGTACTCGCTGCTGCTCCTCTTGATTCGTCGTAGGGTTTGTTCGCCTGCCATTGATTTCTACCTCTTCTTGTTAGATGTCCAGATCAATTGGTTAGTTTCAGGTCTCAGATGAGTGGTATCGTTGCTTCTCTGTTGTACTGGTTTGTCTTGAAGATGATGTAGTTGATTCTGTTGATGTCGTCTCCTATGGTGACGTGACCATGAAGATTTGGTATCTGGATATTACCTCGGTTGAATCGTATTTCCTTGCTGGCAATTTCCGCGCTGTCGTTTGCATACAGAAGAACTAGTTTTACTGTTGCTTTCTGTTGTTTCTCGAAATAGTGTCATAAGTTGCCTTCCGAACTGGATTGTTTATCATTGTCATTTACGGTGTTATGGTTGATTACTTATCGCCCGCCTTCTGAATTTTGTTGGTATTGGATCAATCTCAATAGTGATGCGAATATTGTTGTCTTTGACCTGGTGCAAATTGTGGAACTGTTGCACATTCTTTAAAGAGTTTGTAATTAGATGGCTTAAATTCCAAACCTTTTGATGATGTCGAAATGTTGCATTCCGGGTTATGGTTACTGTTAATTGTTGTTGTAAGAAGCACGGGGTAAGTGCTTTCTCAATGGTGAATGTAATGCGGTTGGTGAACATTACATTATGTCGGTTAATTTGGGAAACTTTGAAGACGTCCTTCTCTCATCATATGTCTGTATGAATTGTTGTTGTTGTTTTTGTTGTTGTTGTCGTTGTTGTTGTAGTTTTTCCCGATGCTCTGCATTGTGTTGGTTCATATTAGCAGATTCGCAGATGTACAATAATATTTGTCTCGATGTGCCACCCGAGTTGACCTTGAATCGTCTCCGGTAAAAAATTATGTTCGCTGAATCCTCTCCTCTGCCATACCAGCACCTTTGACCTTCAACTTTCCATTCGATCTGTTATTTCTCGTCTTCGTACCAATTTGACTGTGGTACGTTTTCATAGAGGTACCGTTGAAACTGCTCCTCTGGTTGCTCTCGCCGGATGTTGCCTTCTCGTCTTGTCCTCCCGCGTCATCTCTCGAGGAAGTTATGTTTAGATTTTTGTCAAAATAATTTATTCAAACATGACATTAAATTCCATCGAAAAAGATCGTTAATAACATCGTTGTTTTTTTTTTTGTTTCTTGCTCAGTATACTCATTTAATTACATTTTTTTTTTTTTCAATTTCTCATAGGACCACAAAATTAACCCATTTGATGATGACTCTTGTAATAGATTTTTTTATTGCATTTATAATATTGTGAGGTAGATCCTCTGGAATTTTACTGAGATGCAATTACCGAATAATTCAATTGCAAACTTCAGATTTTTGAATAAAAGTTGGGGCTGGCTTAAATTGAAGAAATTCATTGTTTTCTGTTACTGTTGTTTACCTGTGCGGAATAAAAAGTGTCATTATTGCTTTTCCTTTACGCATCTCCTGTCTGCGCCTTCCGGTTCCGTGGGTAAGGCTTGCGGTTGAGATTTTGCTACAAAATCACTCCTCCTTTCCCCCCTTTTGAAGGCTTTGCTACGGTTGGTTGATGAGGGATCTACTTCTGTAATAAAATACTATGTATTATGGTTATTCTAAAAAAAACTAAAACGAGATGATATAAAAAGAAAAAAAAAAATATATATAATTATTAAAAGATTGTATTATATTTGTACCTTAATTCAAGCATTTTCATACACTTTTCGCCATTACTCTTTTAACTGTCTCGTTTGTATATATTTCCCTTATACTCCATATTGTTTCTCTTTGTTAATTTGCCGTTTTGTTAATTCGCGTTTTTGTCACAAGTCCTTTTCTTTCGTTTAATTTACACATTTACCTTTTCTTAACCGTCGTAGGATACCTATTCGTCTTATGCTAAGGTTTTGATGGATGTCCATTCAAAATTGTTGTGCATTGTGACGTCAATTCTTCGTACGTTGGTCATGCCTAAGGTCGTGGAAATTGATTCAGTAAAACGCACCTCCCTGTCGCTTAGTTTTCGTTTTAGTCTTTTCTTCTTTGATTTTTTCATGTTCAATTGTTATTTCTGTATGAGGTTCGTTGCCTTTCTTTGTGTTAGTATTCTCCTTTTCCTTATTAATAATTTCCTTTGTTATATTCTCCTCTTTATCTGCAGTTTTGGGACTGTTTGTGCAAAATGATTCCTGTTCCGTTATGTTGGGATGAAATTTTTCTGTTTTTGTTTTCTTTTGTTTGGGTTTTCGATTCTCTTTATTTTGTTTGTCGCATTTCTTCTGTTTTTCTACCACTTTAATTTGTTTCTGAGGACTGAATTCAAGTTTTCGCGCACAGCACGAAATTTCTCCTCTAAAACAGCAGAAAAATATTCCAATTATTCCTCCTATAATTGCTATAGTTGTTGTGGTAAACCAAGGGTTTTCTAAAGGAGCATAAATCATATTTTGTAGAACTGTTCTTTGATCTTTCAATTCCTTAACATCAATGCCTATATCAAATAAACGTTTTTTATTCATAAAAGAATACACTTGATTAGTTTCGTTTAAGTTCGGAATTTTATCGTATTCCGGGTGATTTTTATTATAACTGGTTAAATTAAGTTCCGGCTGATATACAAGTATATCGTTATTTGTGACTTCTGTATTGAAGTAGTAAATTGTTACGTGTTTAGTTGAGATTTTCATGTTTGGTTCGATATGAATTTTTCCCGTTCCTAATATTTCAACTATTGTCGAATTTCGCCCATGTAAAATATTCAGTTTAGTTAAAGTCGGGGCCACGTACATCCATATGTTTGGTTTTAGAGTTGTTAACCATATTTCATGATTTAATTTTAAAACTTTCGTCTCGCAGTTTGACGATGAATTTCTGTACAATAATTCTGTAAGACAAGAATCACTTTCTCTAAGATTTTCTTGTACCTTTTTGATATCGCAAATCCTTGTATTACCCAAGTGTTTGCACTCCAAAAACTCTTTTGAGCTTAGTAGGTACCCTACTTCCATCTCGTGCTCTCTGTTCATTAATAATATGTTTTGAGCTATATTTATAAGGGTGATTATATGGCCATTGACCCCTGGTGAAATAGTGCCTCTAAATGTCTCGTATTTAATTTTCTCCACTAAGGGAATTAATAGGTTTATTACTACTTCCTCCTTGTTGTTAATTATAAACCCGTATTCAATAATGTTGAATATACCTGGGTTAATTTCCCCATTGTTTCCTCTAGGGAAACCAATTTCGTCTGAGATATTGACTTCATATTTCTCCAATTCGATCAAGAAATGGGTAGGTTCAATGAGATCTAGCAGTACGTTAACGTCCAATTTATTGTGTAATAAAATGTTGATAAGGTTTTGTTGGCTCTGTTTTATGTTATCTGATAAGTGAACAATCCATAGTCCTAATTCTATTAATTCAGATTCCAGATAAATCATTATTTTGACGTCATTGGTAAAATTTAAACCCTTCTCAACGCTGAGTTTAATTAGATTAACATTTTTCTTAACCCATTCTGTTTGTTTGTCTACTTTATCGGATGCGTTGTTTAGTAAATGATACATTGAGTCTACGACATAATCCTGATGATCTAGCTTGTTTTTCAATGTTTCCTCATTTTTTCTTACTTTATCTAGATTTGTATCAATCCTAGATCTGTCGTCAGAGTCCATTGCTCCTAGGGAGGTCCAAAATCCTCTATTTACACGTCTTTGAAAGAATTTTCTAATAAATTGTTGTTTTGATCGGATTTTGGTCGCTCCGATTTCTAGATTTGTGCTTAGATGATCGCATTTCATTGTGGTGACTCTGTCTCCTAACATTTTACAAGATTCGTTGTATAGCGAAAATGCCCTTTCCAAAGAAATTATTTTGTTGTTTAACATACCAAAATCCAATTTGACTTTTGCTCCGAAAGTTCCACGCATAATTTGTGTGGGGCCTAACCTCTCCAGATACAAATTCGGTGTCTCATCAGCAATTGATTTTGAAGTGGCAATTAAAAGCCTGGAAGGTAGGAGATTTAAAAAAAAAAATTTTGAATACTATGTATTAAGTTTTCATAAAAGCAGATTTAACAACAATTTGATTATAGCCACTGTGTAAGATGTTTTGGTTGAGAGAAAAAAAAAATTACTTTCTTACTTAAGTGGGATTCGAACTCGGATCTTCGCCATGCTTATTTTATCCTACCCCTCGTGGCTAAATTTGCGAGGCCTAGAGGACCCCGTAGGTATCCCTACCTCTATAGTGTTGTGTCGTGATATTTCGTCTTACGCAGAAATTGTTTTGGTTTATGGAAGAAGGAATAAAAAAGAAAGCAAAATGTGCTGATATAGTTTTATGCTGCATTTTGTCCCCATATAACCTGAGTGTTTTTCGGTTCGATTTGGGTAGTTAAACATTCATTAGTTCGCACTTCATAATGTCGGTCGTAATTACGTACTCTCCAACCCCGTATTGTATGGTGCGCTTGATAGGGGATTTCCTATCAAGCGAAACCATCGCTATTGCGAGGATCCAGCGTTTTTGGCTGCCAACCACACCGGCGAGGACTCTGGGGGCCCTCCAGCATCGGGTGAGCAGACATCGGCCGTACCCGACACGGCCGAGGAGTAGTTCCGAGGAGGAGATCGAGGAAAGACAGCGGCTTAGGAGTCTATTAGCTGAATTCCTGATCTTTCGGGATGATCTGCAATTGGAGCCGCTGGACCTAAGGGTCCAGCGTGGTGGGGTAAGACTCACGGGAACCGTTAGAGTTAGAAATTTTGCGGCAATGCCGCCACATTTTATTGATTAGATTCTGTTTCTTGAATAAAAAAAAAATCTTTTTTTGTATCCCAGGTCTCTATGTTCTTGTATTATCCGAACAGGGAAAGTCCATTGAAAGAAATATATATATATATAGGTTCTGAGACTCTTTGTTACTTGTCCACCTTGTTATTTTGTTAAGTTTGTGCAGTGGTCATTTATGTCTTTCTTTTTCTTGCGAATCAATCGCGTTTGCGTTTCTTAGAGAAAAAAATGTTCAAATTATAATAGTTATTATAATTATAAAAATAATAATTATAATATATATTTGTTTTTTTTCTTCTTTATTATGGCAGATATTGTAACCTAAATGCCGTCAACTTTTTCGAAACGCATCAGGTTTTGGCCGGATTTGAACCCCGGACCCTGTGATTATTGGTCACGCACGCTCTCCACATGCCTATAATTGCGCATGCATATTTGGGTTTTGGTTACTATCGTAACCTGATTCAGGTGGCTTTCCTTCCAACCTTGCACCTAAATGTCGTAATGGATTGTGCAACGGGAGGGAACGATACCACTCTCTTTGTGCTCATTTTTTTTTCTCTCCTGGTTGGGTGGTATACATCAATGCACCTGCACACCCATCCAGATTGGCACCAACGATATCCACCTATTTGGAATGGAATTGGCTCTCGCGTATGTTAATTGCATATGGTCCATCTAAAAATAGTTCGATGCCTAAGTATAGGTGGAGAAGTATTGCATGTCTTTCGTGTGTCCACCGTCCCCTTCTATCCCTCTCTCCATATATCGTTGGGGTCGATCGCTTATGAACGATGTCCACTGCGTCATCGTTGGAATGGAGGGCTATGGTTGTTTGTTCGCGTAGGTAACTTTTGTTACGTGTAGTGTTAAGTTGAGCCCCTGGACGGTACAGGGCGCTTCACTACAATAGCACTTTTCAGCGCTAAATTTATACCTACTGATTCCTTGCCTGGACCCGTGCCTTCGATTATTCGTTGGACCCGTTTACGGAAGTCAAATTCCGTAAAACGGTGGTAATCCTACTTGGACACCGATTAGGGAAAAAAACCTTCTGGAAGGTCGCCTCTAATTAAATCATGGTTGCATCGTCGAACAAAAGGAAGTGGGTGAATCCTTGAATTCACCGCTTCCTTCCAAAAAAGCCGATTTCAAAACTGTCGCTAAACGCGGCAAAGTTAGAAGGAAAGGAGAACTTTCAGCTTCTCCGCTTCCTTCTACTAAAACAATTGTTTCGGATGAAAATTTCGTTGAAATGAGTAATCCCTACACACTTAAAATTGGTCCTCGAGCTCGGCATAAATATTTGCTGATTCCGAACGGCAATTCTTAATTTTGCTGATATTTCAGCAAACAAAATGTCTTTGCCGAGATTGTTCAAAACATTTTACTGAAATATCAGCAAATTGCTTTAAAAATTGGAAAACTGACAGCATTTTTTGCTAAACCTGTCGGTGAACACGGATTTTACCGAAATCAGTAAACGAGATTACCGAGATATCAGCAATCGTATCATCCTTTGCTGAATTTCGGTAATACAACGGTCACTTTTGCAGGTGCCATGTTTTGGTGAAAAACAAAACAACAAATCAGTGGTAGTGGTGCTGAAGTCACATGAAGTGCATTCCCAAACGATTACGAAGTCCAGATAGGTATGTAAGAACTATCGAGCTTCTATAAGTAAATTATTGCAAATTAGCGTCATATTCAATTTATTCTAGAATAGTGGTCCCTCCCATTAGTAGATGTTTGTCGAGGAGCGGTACGCCTTTGCAGTAGGCAATTTTGAAATGAAAGGTGAAACTCTGAGAGTAATGAATGTTTCCGGCAACAAAATACATATTTTTCATTACAATTTTATAGACCAATGAAAAATAAATGTTCAAGAATAGAACTCTTGTATTGTATTTTCGTGCGGGTTAAGAACGCGTAATTTTATTTCCAATACTGTCTTCCATTCTCTAAAGAAAACAAAATCAAATGCCGAGATTCAGTAAGTTCATTTATGCTGGGTAATGATTTTGCCGAGCTTTCGGCAAATATTTTTACTGAGAATCTCGGCAAAATATCGGTAGCTGTCATTTTTTTGTGATTGCCGAGAGCCCGGCAAATCTAATTTTTGCTGAGCTGGTTGCCGAGCACTCGGCGGTGCCTATCTCGGCAATCGGTTTGCCGAGATTCAGCGAAAAAAACTTAGTGTGTATGAAACGCTGAACAATTTTTCGGAACAGCAAATTGAGGATGCCTCTAGCCCAGGTACTTCAATTTCTGCTAAAAAAACAACGGGTGCCGCTAATCGTGGTCAGCGTCTGTGAATTTGCTGGTTTTAGGCAGGAGATCTTGAACTCCATAAGGGGAATCAAGGTTTCCTTCCAAATTGCCAGGAAAGGAGACTGTCGCGTATTGCCGGAAACCCTGAAAGATCGGGATCTTCTTCTCAAGTACCTTACTGAGAAGAAGCATATTTTTTTCACATACGACGACAGGTCTGCACGCTTGTTCAAAGTCGTATTAAAAGGTCTCTCTAGTGATGACAAATCACCTGATGAGATCAAAACTGAATTCAACTTATTACTTGGATTCACTCCAGTCCAAGTAATAAAAATGAAAAAGTGAACCCGCTCTGAGAATCCTCGGCAGGGTATCTCTCAAGAATTTTATTTAGTTCACTTTAACAAAAGTGATCTAAATAACTTGAAATATTTGGAAAAGGCGAAGAAAATGTTTCTTGTCCAAGTGACATGGGAACATTTTCGTAAGCCTGGGGGAAATTTCCAGAACCCAACTCAGTGCCGTCAGTGCCAAGGTTGGGGGCACGGAACGAAACATTGCCACATGGATGCTAAATGCATGATTTGTGGAGGTTCTTCTCACGCCAAGGACGACTGTCCGGTAAGGGAAGATACCAGAAAGTTTAAATGTACGAATTGCGGTGGCAACCATAAGTCAAACTTTTGGGATTGCCCTATCCGCAAAAAAGTTGTCGAATCACGTGCCCGGCAGATGAATGGGAACGCTAGTCGTACCCGAAACTCTGCAGGTAGAATTTCTAACAACACAAATTCTTCCATCAACGATCGGTTGAATAATTTTCATACCGCTCGTACCTATTCGCCGGAGGTAGTTAACCACCAAACAAACCTTCGAGCGAATTATCTACCCTCCAGCAGTGGAGTGAGTTATATTTCTAATTTTGTTCAAACGAATCGAGCTACCTATGCCCATGTGGCTGCGGGGAAGCAAAATTCAAATAATACCTATCACCAAACATCAAATTCGGAAAATGCACGTGATTCAGGCATGTCTGCTTCCGATTTTGACTTTTTATCTGAACAATTGCAACAAATGATTGATGCAATGTTCAAAACTCAAACTATGGCTGAAGCAGTCCAGGTTGGAGTTAAATTTACAAATAAAATAGTAATTGGATTACGTTTTGGTAATGGATCCAAATAAATTTTTGAACATTTTGAATTGGAATGCTCGTTCTCTAAATGGCAAAGAGGATGAGCTATTTAATTTTTTAACAGTTAATAATGTGCATATTGCAGTTATTACTGAAACTTATCTAAAACCTGGGTCTTCAATCAAACGAAACCCAAACTATTTTATTTATAGAAATGATCGCCTAGATGGAGCATGTGGTGGAGTTGCTATCATCGTTGACAGGCGCATCAAGCACCAACTTTTTTCATCATTCGAAACCAAAGTTTTTGAAACTTTGGGTGTTTCTGTTGAAACAAACTTTGGTAAACATACTTTCATTGCGACCTACTTGCCTTTTCAATGCACTGGCCAGCAAATAGATTTTCTTAAATCTGATTTGCAAAAATTAACTCGCAACAGGACCAAATTTTTCATGATTTTAATGCGAAACACCGTTCGTGGAATAATCTTCAGTCCAATTCAAACGGCAGGATTTTATTTGATCAGTGCTCTCCAGGATATTTTTCTATTCTATATCCCGATAGCCCCACTTGTTTTTCTTCTGCTAGAAATCCCTCAACAATTGATTTGGTCTTAACTGACTCAAGTCAGCATTGTAGCCAATTGATTACTCATGCTGACTTTGATTCTGACCATCTTCCTGTAACATTTCAAATTTCCCATGAAACGATTTTCAATCCCATCAGCTCTACTTTCAATTATCACAGAGCTGACTGGGATACATATTAAACATACATCGATAGCCATTTAGATGTTAATGTTTCATTGGAAACACATTTTGATATTGACAATGCCCTCGAAACTTTGACTAGTACTATAGTCGAAGCAAGAAGCGCATCAATACCAAAGTGAGAAGTCAAATTCGACTCAGTTATTATTGACGACGATCTGAAACTTCTGATCTGTCTTAAAAACGTGAGAAGAAGACAATTCCAACGAACTCGAGATCCTGCTTTGAAAGTAATCTTCAGAAGGAAATTGAAAAACGTTTCACCGAATTGAGAAACAAAAATTTTGCAAATAAAGTTTCTCAATTAAACCCCGGCTCTAAGCCGTTTTGGAAATTGACAAAAATTTTGAAAAAAACCTCAGAAGCCTATTCCTGCGCTGAAAGAGGATAACAAAATATTATTAACTAATTCTGAAAAAGCACAAAAACTTGCCAAACAGTTTGAAAGTGCGCATAATTTCAGTATAGGTCTCACTAGTCCAATAGAACATCAGGTTGCCCGCGAATTCGAAAACATTCTCAATCATGAGAACATTTTCGACAATTCATTGGGCACTGATTTGGACGAAGTGAGATCTATTATAAAGAAGTTTAAGAATATGAAAGTTCCGGGTGATGACGGAATTTTCTATATTCTCATCAAAAAACTTCCAGAAAGTTGCTTATCATTTTTAGTTAATATATTTAACAAATGTTTTCAGTTAGCATGTTTTCCTGAAAAATGGAAAAAATGCTAAAGTTGTTCCAATTTTGAAGCCTGACAAAAATCCTGCCGAAGCTTCTAGTTATCGTCCAATTAGCTTACTGTCATCTATCAGTCAACTTTTTGAAAAACTTATTTTAAATAGAATGTTGATTCATATTGATGAATGAGCAGTTCGGATTCCGCCATGGTCATTCGCCTACACATCAACTTTTACGGGTAACGAATTTCATTCGTTCCAATAAATCTGAAGGTTACTCCACTGGTGTAGCACTTCTTGACATAGAAAAAGCATTCGATAGTGTTTGGCACGAAGGCTTGATCGTAAAATTGAAACATTTCAATTTTCCACTATATATTATTAAAATTATTCAAAACTATTTATCGGATCGAACACTTCAGGTAAACTATCAAAATTCCAAGTCAGATAAATACAGGTAATCACCTGTTAGAGCTCCACAAGGCAGCATACTGGGACCAATCTTATACAATATTTTTACCTCCGACTTACCTGATTTGCCAAAGGGATGTCAAAAATCGTTATTTGCGGATGACACAGGTATCTCAGCCAAGGGGCGAAGTTTGCGTGTCATTTGTAGTAGATTGCAAAGAAGTTTAGATATTTTTTTCTCCAAATGGTTCCAAAACTCAACTTATCATATTCCCACATAAGTCAAGATCTTTTTATTTGAAACCCTCAAGTAGACATGTTGTCACTATGAGGGGAACTCCAATAAATTGGTCGGAAGAAGTTAAGTATCTAGGGCTCTTACTAGATAAAATCTTAACTTTTAAAAACCACATAGAAAGTATTCAATCTAAGTGCAATGAACACATTGAGTGTTTATACCCACTTATTAATAGAAAATCAAAACTTTGTCGCAAAAACAATTTTTTGATTTATAAACAAATTTTCAGACCGGCCATGTTGTACGCTGTCCCAATATGGTCGAGCTGTTGCAATACCAGAAAGAAGCAACTTCAGAGGATTCAAAATAAAATTTTGAAAATGATTCTGAAGTTGTCTCCCTGGTATAGCACTAATGAGTTGCATTAAATTTCTAATATTGAAACATTGGAACAGATGTCAACCAAAATCATTGCCAACTTTCGTCAAAAATCGTTGCAGTCTTCTATTTTTTTTTTTTTTTTTTTTTTATTTATTAATGACACTTTACACTAAAAAGTGCATTCGTGTCAAGTCTTCTATTGCTACGATTAGTTCTTTGTATAATTAGTTTATGTTAGGTTAGAGTTAGGATAAGTTGAAAAAATGTATTTCTGACACGCAGGTGAAAAATAAAGCCTGCAAAAAATCGTAACTGCTACAGCAAAAGAAATGTAATATGTTATTAATTAGTATTGATAATAGCTTAAATTTATTTCACCAAATTAGGATGATAGTGTGTTATAATACACAGAACACCTAGATTAAGTTGAAGAATGTAAAAATTGATTGAGATACTAATAAAGATTATTGAAAAAAAAACATCTCTATCTACCATTGCATTAAGGATTTCGTCATTAAACCATGGATTTTTTTAGCTTTCAAAGTACGTATCGGAACAAAAGAGTTAAGTGCAAATAAACGGTCATTCAAAAAATTCATGGCAAGATCGGGATCGTTTATACTATGAAGTAAATTCCAATTCATCGTTAGAGCTGCACTACTCAAAGCAGACATATCAATATTATAGTAATCCCTAAAAGTACGAAAACTAGTATTTTTTCATTTCGCGAAATGTTTAATGATGAAAATATTATATCGTGCTTAGAAAAGGCAGGTGCCGAGACCTGGTTGAAATTAAGCACAAAATCGGAATCATTGAGTCTAAATGGGAGCACGAGTTAGACAGAAAATAAGTAGGCTCTTCATTAGCATGGAGAAAGCCGAGACTATCAAGAGCACCTTTTAAATTAACAGTTTTTTTCGTTTAATTTCAACATGTTCGTCACTAGCGTGCACAGGGTTCTTGCTTAGGGGGGGCACTATAATACATAATGGTGCAATATATGTATGATCATGGTGCAAAATAGAATAATGGTTTTACACGCAATATGAATTCCCAAGTAGGGGTTTCAACATGTTGTGGTGCCAACATCACCAAGTACTTCATATTGGGATTCTAGAGAAGGCTTCGGATGGTAATGATTTCAAGGCAATACGAAACTTAAGGCTCAAGCATCCGTCATCATTTTTCGGAAAATAAAAAGCAGTTTTCTCGCTGCAAATCAAAACAAGGATCATGAGAATATATTCACTGCATTACATTCCTCATGTGGAGTACAGTGAATATATTTTCATAGCAAAAACTTTTGTTTTGAACGAAAAATCTGCTTTCAAATATTTGATGATGACGATGATTTCAATGACGAAAAGTTCAACGTTAAACATGAAGTCATTATCTCGACTCTTATAAAATTTTATAAACGTATCAAATACAATAGAGAATATCTAGAAAATTATCAATCATAGGAAAAAAAAAATATTGTCGTTGTGAAAGAATTTTGATCCTAGACAATTAATGATGCTAGGAGAATGTCAGAACTCCTAGATAAAATATTTTGATCGGAATCCTTATTGAGAAATTCTTCCAGGAGTTCCTTCAGAAAATTATCCAGGAAATTCTCAACGAATTTCTTCAGGAATTTCTTCAGGGATTCATCCATGAATCATTTCAAAAATTCCTTCTTAAATTCCTCCAGAAATTTCTCGAAAAATAAAGCCACAAATTCCTACAGAAATTCCTAAAAAAATCTTTCAAGAATTCCTCATGAAATTCCTCCAGGGATTTCTTCAGAAAATCCTCTAGGAATTTCAGCCAGAATTTCTCCAAAGAATCCTAAAAGAATGCCTCCCGGAACTCTTCCAAAAATTTCGCGAGGAATCTCTACAGGAAATCCTCCACAGATTCCTCCAGTAGTTCCTCCAGGATTTTTTTTCTGGAATTCTTTCAGGGATTCAACAATGAATTTCTTCTGAAATTCCTCCAGATATTCCTTTAGAAATTCCTCGAGGGGTTCCTTCAGGCATTTCTTTAGAAATTCCTCCAATATGCAAACAGTGATTTCTTTCAGGAATCCCTCCACGGATTCTTGCAGAACATCCTAAAGGAATTTCTTCCAAAACTCTTCCAGGAATATCTCCAAGCAATCCTGTAGGAATTTCTTGAGGATTTTTTCCAAAAATTTCTTAAGGAATTTCTCCAGGGATTCATTACTGAATTTCTTCAGAAATTCCTCAGAAACTTCTTCCATAAATTTCTCCAGGAATTCCTTCAGAAATTCCTCGAGGAGTTCTTTCAGACATTTCTCCAGGAAGCCTTCTATATTTCTCCAGAAATTCTTCAAATAAAACCCCCAGGAATTCCTCCAGTAAATACTCCTGATATTCCTCCAGAGATCCCTCCTGACATTTTTCAAGGAAAACTCCCGAATGTCTGTCTGTCAGAATTCCCCTAAATATTTCCTCCACGGATGCCTCCATAACATGCTAAAGGAATTTCTCATGGAATTCTTCCAGGTATTCCTCAAGTAATTTATCCAAGGATTTTTCCATGGATTCTTTCAGGGAATTCTCAAACAATTTCATCAGAAATTCCTTCATGGATTTCTTCAGAAATTCCACAAAAAAACCTCCAGAAATTCCACCAGGAATTCTTTCAGAAATTTGTCGAGGAAGAACTCCTGAAATTCCTTCAGCAGTTCCTCCAGGCATTCCTCCAGAAAATCCTCTAGGAATTTCTGCCTGAGTTCCCTAAGAATGTCTCCCGGAACCCTTCCAAGAATTCCTCGAGGAATTCCGCAAGGAAGTTGTCCAGGAAATTCTCCACGGATTCCTACAGGAATTTCTTCAGGATTTTTTCCAACAATTTATCCAAGAATTCCTGCAGGAATTCATTCATAAATTTCTTCAGAAATTCCTCAAAAAATTCCACCAGGTATTCGTTTAGAATTTTCCCGAGTAGTTCCTTCAGACATTCCTCCAGAAATTCCTCCGAGATGCCTCCAGAGATTTCTCCCCGAAATTCATCCATGGACTCCACTAGAAAATCCTAAAGTAATTTCACCCGAAACTCTTCCAGGAATTCCGGGAGTTCCTCGAATGATTCCGCGAGAAATTCCACGAGGGAATCCTCCACGGAATCCCTCCAGGATTTTTTCCTGAAATTTCTTCAGGAATTCCTCCAGGGATGCAATAATTAATATCTTCAGAAATTCCTCCTGATATTCCTTCAGAAATTCATCGAGAAGTTCCTTCAGGCATTCCTCCATTAATTTTCCAGGAAGCCTCATATATTTCACCAGAAATTCCTCAAATAATTCCTCTGGTAAATACTCCAATAATTCCTCCAGAGAATGAACTGTTATAATTCCTACAATATTTCATCTAGGGATTCCTCCAAGAATCGATCCTCGCATTCCTCCAGATAGTTCTAAATGAAACGGAACTTTTCCAGGAACTCCTCCTAAAATTCCTCGAAAAATTCCCCCATGGATTCCTCCAGGAAATTCTCAGGACATTTCTTCAGGAATTCCTCCGAGGATTCATTCATGAATTTCTTCAGAAATTCCGCAAAAATTCCTCCGCAAAAATTCTATCAGAAATTTCTTAAGGAAGAGCGCCAGAAATTCTACTAGGGGGAGAATTTTCACCAGAACTACAGGGATTTCTCCTTGCATTCTTCAAAGAATTCCTCAAGAACTTTTTCTAGGAGTTTCTCAAGGAGTTCCTGCAGGGATTCGTTAAAAAATTTCTTCAGAAATTCTTAAAAAAATCCTGCAGAAATTCCTCCAGAAATTCCTTCAGAAATTTCTCGAGGAGTTCCTTCAGAAATTTCTCCATGGAGCCTCATATACACTATGTTTCTTCTATTTATGACTTAAATAATGAGCTTTAAAAAAAACTTGACATAATTTAAAATTTTTAACACGGAAGAAAATTATAACGATTAGATTATTTTTATAATAAAACACCAAATTTTCTTAAATTTCAACATCGTTTCAAAATTCAAGTTGCTAATTATAGTTCATTTAAATTCTCTCCGATTGTCTTGATTACAGATATGTTTTGAAAGAAATTAACAACATAGGCAGCAATTCATTGAAAAAGTAATGGGATGCATATTCAAAATAGACCAATTTACTAAAAAATCATAAAATTAATGAAATCGTTATAACTTTTTCTCTTGTTAAAAATTTCAAGTTTAGTCACACGTTTTTCAGAGCTCAATATATAAAACATAAATGGACAAAATTTTATTGCATTCGGTTCATTGAATCCGGAGATATGACCGCTCAAAGTTGGCTATCGGATAATTCTACCTTTTTTTGAAATGCTTGTAACTTCGTGCAGAATAGCCCGATCTTTTCCAAATTTTGTTCACTGATACACAACTAGTTGATCAACTCACAGTGAAAATTTGAGAATATTTGATGCACTTTTCGAAAAATTACAGCTAATTGGACATTTTTTGAAAAGTGAAAATTTTGCCTGTCCCGATCATTTTGTCTATCCCCTGTAGAGTAGAAATGAGAAAAATAATAATTCGATATTACATGTGTTCTCCGAATCTGATAAATAATCTTATATAAATTCCCTGGTTTCATAACAATAGATCCAAGCAAGAATTCATTCTTTTTTTTTTACTAGTTCATTTATTTGGGGCTCAATCGAAGAATTCATTCTAGTTAATTTAAGCTACACAAAACATTCAACATATCAATAATGAGTAGTCTCTCTTCTGTTATTAATAAGCTCAAACAGCCTTTTCAGGATACTTTTAATTGGCTTTAAATGGATTTTATTCCACGTTCAAACAACTACACGGTTTAAATTTGGAAAACATCCGTACGGCTTATTTTATTTACACACTGCTTTTATAATTAACCCTAAAAATTCTCAATTGGGTTCTAGTCAGGGTAAGAAGCTAACCATTCTTTAATCTGAATAAGCATTTCACGAAACTAAGCCATAGTTGCTTGAATCGTGTTAACAAAAGTATTCATGATCTTGATAAAACTTTGGCTAATTTGTTTAACGGCGTTGCTGCAAGAAACGGTAGTATACTTTTTTCAGGCTCAAAAGCTCGGCACATCCCTGAATGCCCGTCAATTCGAGTCGACAGAACCCTCTCCATACCATCATGACGCCACCCCCGAGAGGTTCCTTGAGAAGTAACGTGGTTATTTTCGTAAATCTCACCAGTACGAAAAAAGCCATTCGGTCGATACAAGCTGAACCTCTTTCCGACCTAAAAGGTCTCCCAAAGTGTCAAATATCCTTGAAAAGCCAATCTAATAAATATTTAAACAAATAACAGTTGATTCGCCGCATGTTGAAGGACCATCCTATCTTGATATTTCGAGATGAGCAGAAGGAACTGTAATTTTTTGAAGAATTTAGAGATCGAAATGAAGAACCAATTTTTAAACTTTCGAAACTAAGAAAAACCTTCACCAAACAGATATAATTTCACCTTCTCGGAATAATTTGCACCTTGGAAACCAGGTACAGTTAACCTGTAAAAATAGTATATTGACAAATCGAGAGAAAATCTAGAACAAATACCATGGGGATCGAATAAAGACAGGGAGATAAAGTGATATTTACCATCAAATAACTGTAATCAGTTTTGTACCTTTTAATTCCGCCCTCTATGCCGCCCTATAGAGGGTAGCATTAAAAGGTACAAAACTGAATACACTCATTCGAGGAGGGTATTCTGCATAAAGGGTTCAAAAAGTCGGCACAAGATGATATTTGCCTGTAGAACATCAAGATGACACCACAACTGTAGTACCTACCTACTTTACTCTAATCTCAACGCATGTTATCGCAATAATATTTTGAGCACAAATCCTTATGATGGCTCAAAAGTTGTGGAGCTCATTTCATTTTTTCACGTTGATCGTGTGGACATTTTTTCAGGACTCTATAAATTGTCAAACGCGAGACGTCTAGTGCTACCTAGTTCTTTCTTTAACTGGTTCAAACTTTTTAGCGAGTTGATTGCGATCCTTATTCCCCTTAGACTATCCCCACCAGTGCGTAGTAAGTCGGTGAGTAGTAGAGGTGTGCAAATCGGTTTCATCTCTGATACCCACCCGTTTTCGCACCGTGCGTTCACATCATCGTTGGTAAAATACCACCTGATCTCCCCACCGGTGGTTGGTAGTAGAACTTCATATCGTAAACAAAATACAGAGTAGCAAATAAATGACAACATCATGTTTTGTTGCTCATATTGTCGTACACGATTGTACGAAAGCTCTGGAATGTTGATAATTATTTCCTCAAGTATTTCGTTAGAATTCTTAAATCCCTGGAGAAATTTCTAGTGTAATCCCTGAAGAAATTCCTCGAGTAACTTCTGATGGAATTCCTGGAGGAATCCTTGAAACAATCCATGATAGAACTCCTTGAAGAAGCTCACTTATGAATCCTTGAAAGAACTTCTGGAGAAATTCCTGAATGCATTTCTGAAGATATCTCTGAAGGAATTGCCGAGGAATCCCGGAAGGAATTCCTGGAGCAATCTGGGAAGAAATTCACGGGTCAATTTCGGAAGGAATTCCCGGGGAAAACCCAAAAGAAAAAGCACAAACCAATTTGCACAAAATGCCCGGAGAAATCCCGAGGGAATCCCGAGAGAAATTCCCGGGGAATCTCGGAAGGAATTTCCGGGGGAATCTCGGAAGGAATTCCGGGGAAAATTTGGAAGGAACTGCTAAAGAGTCTCGGGGAAATCCCAGAAGAAATTTCCGGGGAAATCTTGGAAGGAACTGCCGGGAGAATCCCCAAAAGGAATTACCGGGGAATCTCAAAAGGAACTGCCGGGAGAATCTTGGAAGGAGTCGTGGATGGAACTTCCGGAGGATTCTCAGAATGAATTCCCGGGGGAATCCCCGGGGACATTCCTGGAGGAATCCCCGGGGACATTCCTGGAGGAATCCCCGGGGACATTCCTGGAGGAATCCCCGGGGACATTCCTGGAGGAATCCCCGGGGACATTCCTGGAGGAATCCCCGGGGACATTCCTGGAGGAATCCCCGGGGACATTCCTGGAGGAATCCCCGGGGACATTCCTGGAGGAATCCCCGGGGACATTCCTGGAGGAATCCCCGGGGACATTCCTGGAGGAATCCCCGGGGACATTCCTGGAGGAATCCCCGGGGACATTCCTGGAGGAATCCCCGGGGACATTCCTGGAGGAATCCCCGGGTACATTCCTGGAGGAATCCCCGGGGACATTCCTGGAGGAATCCCCGGGTACATTCCTGGAGGAATCCCCGGGGACATTCCTGGAGGAATCCCCGGGGACATTCCTGGAGGAATCCCCGGGGACATTCCTGGAGGAATCCCCGGGGACATTCCTGGAGGAATCCCCGGGGACATTCCTGGAGGAATCCCCGGGGACATTCCTGGAGGAATCCCCGGGGACATTCCTGGAGGAATCCCCGGGGACATTCCTGGAGGAATCCCCGGGGACATTCCTGGAGGAATCCCCGGGGACATTCCTGGAGGAATCCCCGGGGACATTCCTGGAGGAATCCCCGGGGACATTCCTGGAGGAATCCCCGGGGACATTCCTGGAGGAATCCCCGGGGACATTCCTGGAGGAATCCCCGGGGACATTCCTGGAGGAATCCCCGGGGACATTCCTGGAGGAATCCCCGGGGACATTCCTGGAGGAATCCCCGGGGACATTCCTGGAGGAATCCCCGGGGACATTCCTGGAGGAATCCCCGGGGACATTCCTGGAGGAATCCCCGGGGACATTCCTGGAGGAATCCCCGGGGACATTCCTGGAGGAATCCCCGGGGACATTCCTGGAGGAATCCCCGGGGACATTCCTGGAGGAATCCCCGGGGACATTCCTGGAGGAATCCCCGAGGACATTCCTGGAGGAATCCCCGAGGACATTCCTGGAGGAATCCCCGAGGACATTCCTGGAGGAATCCCCGAGGACATTCCTGGAGGAATCCCTGAGGGAATTCCGGAAGGAAAATTCCGAAGGAATCACCAAAGGAAGCCCTAGAAGAATCTCTGAGGGAATTCCTGGAGAATTTTCCGAAGGAAATCCTTGACGATTTTCCAATTAAAATCCTTGATGATGATGATGATGATGCTCCGAAGGAATTCCTGACGAAATTTGTAGAACAATCCTTGAATGACCTTCAGGAGGAACCCTAGACGGAACTCCTGATAAATGGATCTCTAGAGGTACTTCTGGATGGTGAAATGTCTGGAAAATTTCGGAGGGAGCTTCAGGAGAATTTTTTGTTGGCACTCCTATTGTAATCCATGAATTAACTCCAAATAAACTGAAGGAATTCGTGGAAGCATCTCATGGAACCTCAAGGAACACCTGGAGAAATTCGCCAAGCAATTCCTGGGAATATCCCCGAAGGAATTGCAGAAGTATTGTGTAGTGTTTTTGGAGAAGCACTACTATGTGGACGAGTGTGGAATGGTGCCATGAGGCCAGCAAATTAGCTGGCGCTTTTATTAATTGATTGTCACCTATTTTTATTCTACTTGGGGCAATTCTGGATTGCCGAAACATTTGCACGTTCCCGGAGGAAACTTCAAGGAAGTTTTCGTATATTCAGGTATAGAAATTGGTCGTTCTTCGATTTGTTCCGACAATCGAATCTTGCGCCACATCAAACCTCGCCCGGCATGAAACATTATGTTTAATATGTGCTTATTTGTGACAAACGCAATCATAAATGCATGATAACAGGATAACAGTTTCAAAAATTATCAAAGATAATCACTTTTTTATGTTTAACTTGTACGAAGTTGTCTTGTTTTTGTTTGTTATTCGGATAGAAATCATAAAAAAGTTAATATCAAATGCGATAGCAACGGTTGGGTCTAGTTGCTAAATATATGAATCCACTGTTCACCGGGAAGGTAGGTTGTCATTTCCAAACCGATTTGGCAACGATTGGTGGGGTTCGTGCGTTATGATGGCGGTTGCCAATTTGGGTTTACTCACGCATTGGTGGGCATCGTCTTAGTGCGATTAGACAGCTTCCTTGAGTTTTCTTTCTGTCGTATTGAATTGGATCTTAAAAGAAAATTACAACGGCACGATGAAATCTGCTTACACGACGAGAAATTTCACAAAATGTTAAACAGATGTCTTGGTATGTCAAAATCTTTCTTATTTCAACTTCAGATATATATTTTGCACAAGGCATATTATAAATTGAAGTTTACACGCAACAATACGTCAAACGCCAAAATAAACTTGAGCACAGACCCTAAAACAACGCGTTGATTAGGCACAACAGATGACTTACACGTATTGGATCTATAGTCATGAAACAAAGGGATTTCAGTTTTTTTTAATTTATCTGTGTGCACACATGTTCATGAATACAATTACATGGCAGTATGTGTAAGGTATAATGTAGTACAGTGGTCCTCAGGCTTACTGTATACGCGGGCCACAATAGAATTTTACAAGAAGGCTGCGGGCCGCAATGCATTTTACAATCCACTTTGATCAAATTTTAATAGATATGGTTGTTTTTCGGCTTTCACAGTTGGGAGACCAGCTAAAATGTTATTTTTTACTCTGATCCAACGGACCTTTATTGGTTATTTTCTGAGGATTGGGAAAAAAGACCAATAAAGGCCCTAAACGTCCTATCAGAGGTAAAAAATAACGTTTTAGCTGGTCTTCCGACTGCAAAAGCCGAAAACCATGCCGTACAAGTTTTCACAGTCAATAACCCCCAAACTAAAATATTAATAGAGTTTCAGGATTTAACTTCGACATATAAGTCATCCTTTATAACATTCACAATACGCGCGACGTGAGACGAAACATAACACTTATAGTTCTTACAATCGTCAAGATATTAAAATTTACCTTTCGTCGACCGGTTTCGGGCGCGATGTCGCCCATCAACAGGACAATGTCCGACTGATTGCCTTCAGTTTTCGTACGATGTTCGTACACGTCCGAAGAGAAGAGATGCTACTGGGGAGTCGTGTCTACCAGACTAAAAAGACACGACGCAATGGGCGGGTCGTCTTCATTCATCAACGGCCTTCGTGTGTTGCTGATGAACATTGACTCCCAAGGGTTTAAGTGTAACGTTTTTCTTACGCTTTTGACGAGTTTGGCATTATTCCAATCAATTTCATGTTGGGAGTCTACTGTATGCGCTGCCACGCTGGATTCGGTTGCTTTGGAAGACTGGACAGCATTTTTGTGCTCTTTTAAACGGACCTTTACTTTCCGGCGAGTTTGGCCAATGTAAACTGCCGGGCAGTCCTTACATGGTATCTCGTATATTCCGGATTGTTCATCCGGCGGTACCTTGTCCTTAAGGTTGCATAAAAGGTCACATAGGGTCTTGTCGCTCTTATGCACAACGTGTAGGTTTTGTCGGCGAAGGGCTGTTTTTATTTGATTGGTTATCCTGGGGTAAAACGGCAAGCTAATTCTTCTGGTTTCTTCTGGGTTCTGTTGAAGGGTGGTAATGTTCCTGCGGTGGTTTTTCCGTTTGTGCTTCTTCAAAATTTTGTTCACAAAAGGCCTGTCGTATCCGTTCACCTCAGCTGCTGTATACACACGACTTTTTTCTTTTTCAAACTCGTCGCGCTCCATGGGTATATCGTACAGCCGGTGTGCCATGGAGTGAAAAGCAGCTTGCTTCTGAGCTCCAAAGTGATTGGAGTCAGATGTGATATACCTATCCGTTGATGTGGGTTTGCGGTATAACCCGAACTTCAACGTGTCGTCTTCCTTTCTGGTGATCAATAAATCGAGAAACGGTAGGCTCCCTTCCACTTCTCTCTCTACAGTAAAATTGATTGTGTTGTGTTGTGAATTTAGCATCGCCAGAGTCTGCTCGAGGTAACGCTCCTTCACCGGGGCGAAAACATCATCTACATATCGCCACCAGATTCTCGGAAACAGTTTTTTCTTCTGAGCTTCATCCTCGAAGTCGCTCATGAAGAGGTCTGCAAGCAGTGGGGACAACTTGCTACCCATGCTAAGTCCAAACGTCTGTTTATAAAACTTTCCCCTGAAGGTGAAAAAGTTTTGATTCATGCATACCTGAGCTACGGATAGATATGCCTCTATATGGTTGGGTGGAGCACGGCTGCGTTCTAGATGTCGGCGTAGGCTGTGCAGGGCTTCGGTGACGGGTACGCTGGGAAACAATGCGGCGACATCAAACGAAACTAAAATTTCCCCCCTCCGCAATTTGAAACCCTCCAATCTCTTCACCAAATCGATCGAGTTTTTCACACTTTTCCCATGCCTAACAGGGTACTTCTTCATCTCATTCACCAGCCAAGCTGCCAGTTTTTCCGTGGGGGTGCGGATGTTGGAGGAAATGGGTCGCATTCCAATGGGATCTTTGTGAATCTTCGGTAGACAGTATAAAGATGCCACCGTTGGATTCGGAACATGAAACTTTCTTTCAAGTTTCTCGTCGCCCATCAGATGAGCCACAGTCTGTCGCGTATGATTTACTTCCTCAATCATTTTGTTGAGAGGATCTTTGGTTTTGCCGTTTTTGAATTTATATTCCTCATACGGACCGGCACTGATCATTGCATGGACTCTCGAATCATAGTCTTCTCGATCCATTACAACCACAGCATTCCCCTTATCTGCTCGGGAATATACCACGTCACGGGCTTTCAGCTGCCGAATTGTGCACCAAGTATCGAAATTTGGGCACTTTCCGTTCTCCCTTTTGCTTGCCGTTCGCAAAAGGCATTGCTTCACGCTGTGACGAGTAGCTGATTTAGCAGTGTGGTTATCGTATTGGATGGCGCTTTCAATGTTATTGACTATATCGGCAAGGGGAGCGCATTGAGGAGAAACAGCGAAATTCAACCCTTTGTTGAGCAGATCCAGCTCTGCTTGTGTAAACACGGTGGACGAGAGATTTACCACAAAATTTTTGATGTTCTGTGGTAATCGTCTCGCTCTCGGTATCTGCGTGCTTTCGAGGGAGCGTAACTTTCGGCGATGTCGTTGTTTGGTATCACGCACTTGTTTTGGTAGATTACGGGTTACACTATACAACGCTTCTTGCCAACACACTTTATTTTCTTCTTCACATCTACGCACGACACACTCGGTTATTGTGTGGAATAGGATTTTTTTCAGGAATTTCTTCAGAAATTCCTCCCTCCATGGATTCCACCAGATTTTTCTCAAGGATTTTCCAAGAAATCCTTCACGGAATCCTCCACATAATCCTAAATCAACTTCTCCTAGAACTCTTCTAGGAATCCTCATGAAATACCTCCAGGGATTGCTGCCGCAATTCCTACAGAAAGTTCTCTAAGAATTTCGGCCAGAATTCCTCCAATATTGTCTCCAGGTATTCTTCCAGAAATTTCACGATTAATTCCTCCAAAAAATCCTAAAATATTTTTTCCGGATATTTTCCGGGAATTTCTCTAGGAATTCCTCCAGAGATTTCTTCATGGATCCCTCCGAAATTTCTTCGGGAATTCATCCATGAGTTTCTTCAGAAATTTCTCAAAAAAATTCTTTATTAATTCCTCGAGGACATTCCTCCAGGAAGCTTTAAATATTTGTCCAGAAAATCCTTAAAGAAGTCATCCAGGAATTTCTCCAGTTATTCCTCTAAGAATTCATAAATGAATTCCTCCAAAAAAAATCTGGAGGAATTTATCTAGAAATACCTCCCGGAATGCAAACATGGATTCTCCCCGAAATTTCTCCAGAGATTCCTGAAGAAAATCATCCAGGAATTTCTCCAGGAATTCCTCCAGGAATGTTTCGCAAAAAAAATACCTCAAAGGAATTCTTTCGGGAATTCCTCCAGAAATTCCTCCATTCATTCCTTCAAAATTTTCTTCAGTAATTCCATCTTGAATTTCTACAGGGATTCCTCCAGGAATTTCTGCAAGGATACCTTAAGGAATTCCTGCTCGGATTTCTCCAGAAAATCCTGAAGAAATTTGTCCCGGAACTCTTCCTAGAATTCCTCGTGAAATTTTTCCAGGGATTTCTACAGAATTTTTTTCAGGATTTTTTTCTGGAATATTTTCAGGAATCTCCTGGAACAACTATAAAAAATTCTCTAGTTTTTGCTCCAGAAAATTCTCTAAAAATATCTTCATGGATACCCCCAAGAATTCTTCTAGGTATTCCTCCATGAGTCCATCCACGGATTTCTCCAGAAAAAACTTCTCCCGAAACTGTTCCAGAAATTTTTCAAAGAATTCCTTCAGGAAATCCTCCAGATTTTTTTTCCAGGAATTACTTCATTTTTTCAGGAATTTCTCCAGAAAAATCTTTAAGGATTCTTCCAGAATTTTTTCTAGGAATTCTCCAGGGATTCATCCTTGAATTCCTTCACAGATTCCTTCAGGAATCCCTCCTAGGATTACAGCAGGGATTTTTCCCGGATCTTTTCTGGGAATTTCTCTAGGAATTCCTTTAGGGATTTCTCCATGGATTCCTCTAGAAATTTCGTCGAGAATTCATCCGGGAGTCCATCCATGAGTTTCTCCAGAAATTACTAAAAAAAAAAGCCTTCACAAAATCCTCGAGAAGTTCTTCTAGACATTCCTCCGAGAAGCCTTAAATATTTGTCCAGAAATTTCTTAAAGAATTTATCCAGGAATTTCTCTAGTTATTCCACCAAAAAATTCTTCAGGAATTTATCCAGAAATACCTCCCTGAATTCAAACATGGATTCCCCCAGGAATTTCCCCAGAGATTCCTCAAGGAAATCATCCAGGAATTTGTCCAGGAATGTTTCGCAAAAAAATCCTCAAAAAATTCTTTCGGAAATTCCTCCAGGAACTCCTCCATTATTCCTGCAAAAATTCCTTCGTTAATTCCATCTTGAATACCTTCGGGAATTTCTACAGAGATTCCTCCAGGAATTGCAAGGACTCCTAAATGAATTCCTGCTCGGATTTCTCCAGAAAATCCTGAAGAAATTTCTCCCGGAACTCTTCCAGGAATTCCTCGAGAAATTTCTCCAGGAATTTCTACAGACATTTTTTCAGGATTTTTTTCTGGAATTTTTCAAAGAATCTCTCCAGAAATTTCTCCTGGGACAACTATAAAAATTTCTCTATTAATTGCTCCAGAAAATCATCTTAAAAATTCTTCATGGATTCCTCCAAGAATTCCTTTAGGTATTCCTACAAGAATTTATCCACGGTTTTCTCCAGAAAACAATCTTCTCCTGGAACTGTTCCAGGAATTGTTCGAAAAATTTCATCAGGTATTCCCCCATAGATTTCACCAGGAATTTCTCCAGGAATTCCTCCAGGGATTCATCAATGATTTTTTTAGATATTCCTCAAAAATCCCTCTAGGAATTCTTTTGCTCGAGGAGTTCCTTTAATCATTCCTTCAGGAAGTCGCAAATATTTTTCCAGAAATTTTTCAAAGAATTCCTTCAGGAAATCCTCCAGAAATTCTTTCAGGAATTCCTACATTTTTTTTTAAATTTTTCCAGAAAAACCTCTAGGGATTCTTTCAGAAGTTTCTCTAATAATTCTCCAGGGATTCATCCTTGAATTGCTTTAAGGATTCCTTTTGGAATTCCTCCTAGGATTACAGCAGGGATTTTTCTAAGAATTTTTCCAAAGCTTTCTCTAGGATTTTCTCTATGAATGTCCCCAGGGATTCCTCCAAGTATTCCTCCAGAAAATCTTCCAGAAATTTTTCAAATGATTCTTGAAAGCATGCCTCCAGAAATTCCTCCAAGAATTTTTTCACGGATTCTTCCAAAAATTCCTTCAGGAATGACTCCACTGATTCCTCCAGAAATTGCTCCACAAATTCCTCTAGAGATTTTTCCAGTTATTTCTGCAAGGATTCGTCATTGAATTCCACGAGTAATTCTTCCACAAATTCATGCAGGAATTTTTCCAAAAAATCCTTCAGGAATTCCTCCAGCAATTCATGCTGGAATTCCTCCATGAATTATTTCATGAATTCCTTCAAGGATTCCTTCTGTAACCCCTCCAGTGTTTCATCCTGTTATTCCATCACGGATTCCTTCAGGAATTCCTCCAGGGATTACATCAAGGATTTCTCCAGGAATTTCTCATAGCTTCCTCCAGGAATTCTTCTAGAAACTCCTCCAAATGTCCCTCCAGAAATTTCCTCAGGGATTCCTGCAGAAATTCCTCCGGACATTCTTCCATAAGTTCCTCCAGGAATTCTTATAAGGAAACCTCCAGGCATTCACCCAAGGACTCCTTCAGGAATGCCTTCAGAGAATCCTCCAGAAATTCTTCCAGGAATTTCTCCAGGGTTTCTTGCAGGAATGCCTCCAGAGTTTACTCCAGGGGTTCGTTAATGAGCCCCTGCTGGAACTCTTCCAGAAATTTGTCCAGGAGTTTTTCAAAATATTTCTCAACAAATTCCTCCATGATTTTTTCACGAATTCCTCTACGGATTCCCCCAGGAAATTCTTCAAGGATTCCTTTGGGAATGCCTCCAGGGAATTCCTTCAATAATTTTTCCAGCAATTCCTTTAGTAGTTTCCCCTGCAAATTCTACAGAAATTTCTCTAGACTCCTCTTTCAGTTTTTGAGAGCTACGTTCCAGAATTCTTTCAAGCACTTCTTAAGTAATGCCTTCAGGGATTCCTCCAGAAAGTCCTTCAAGGATTCCTCCTGAAATTTCTCCAGGGATTTCTCCTGGAATGCCTTCACGGATTACTACAGATATACGCCACGATTACGCATTGAAAGCTTTGGTAATGCATAAAATTTAACGATGGTGCATTATTTCGCAATTAGACACATATTTGATTCAAAGATGGTGCGTGAGATGGTGCCTGGATGATTCTGTGAACATCATGGTGGTGCATGGAATGAATGATGTACAGATGTATGGTGCATTAGCTATGATTCTGATATACTCGTCATGTTTCATATTAAGGTGCACATGCAATTCGTGCAAAGGTGCAGGAAACTCAATGTGGCACAGAAATCAACATGTTCCAGGTACGTGGAATACTATTTTGTATGCGAAATGTCAAAATGGTATATCAAATTCAAATGTAAACCACATCATAATGGTGCATAAGATACCTAGATGGTATAATGAATGCCAAAATGGTGCATGAAAAGCTTTGAAGAAGGCGTATGATGCTGCATTAGTTGTCGCCGTTATTCAAAGATTATCAACATGTTGCATGGTTAGGTGCACGAATTGCAAAAAATGGTGCATAGAATACCGAATAAAAGTATTTTATGTGATGCTCACAACATAATGGTGCATCAGACGCCTAGATGATATAATAAACGCTGAAATGGTGCTTGGAAAGCTTTGATGGTGCATGAAATTTAACGATGGTGAATATCAGTATGATGCATTTGATTTCTAGTTGATTAAAAGATAGTGCATGAGATCAGCATAATGCGTGGATACCTAGTTCATTCTGTGGACGCTTTGAAGAAGGTACATGTTGTTAGTGTGCTGTATTAGTTGTCACCGTTATTCAGCGACACTCGACATTGTGTATGGCTAGGTGTACGAATTGCAAAAATGGTGAATATGGTGCTGGCATCACTGATTAGTTAAAAGATGGTGCGTGAGATTAGCCTAAAAATGATTCTGAGAACATCATGGGTGTGCATGAGATACTAAGAAATTGTATGTATCAGGGGTGCATTTGTTGCCACCATGATTCAGTGATTCTCAACATTGGGTGATAAGATCCAAAATGCAAGAATTGCAAAAATGATGCATAGAATTTAATGTGGTGCGGAAGTCAACATGGATCAAGAACATGGAATACAATTTGGTGTACGATATGGCAAAATGGAGCTTATGAAATTCAAATGTGAATTAAATGCTTAGATGACGCGTGAGATGGTGCTTGGATATTTATGTGATCATCATGGTGGTGCATGGAATACAAAGGAGCTACATGATGTTTGTATGGTGCATTAGTTTTATCAATACAACTCAATACGACACAGAAATCAACATAGACCAGGATCAAGGAATGCTATTTTGTACGCGAAATGTCAAAATGGTGCATCAAATTCACTTGTGAACCACATCATAATGGTGCATAATATGCCTAGATGTGTAACCGCTGGTCCCATATGTGTTCCTTGTTGGCTTCTCCACAAGTTTCCCACCATTAAACCCACCTGCCAGTGAGCCCCTAACACCTAAATCCGACCCTGGAAAAATATCTCACTGACAGCCTCACTGGTGGCTGCATCCTTAGTTGTCAATGTTGAAGTCCACAGTTTATTGGATTATCACTCGTTCCAGTGCTCGCACTCACACTCATTGACAGCGGTGTGAGTAAAGATCCCAACCAGGCTGAGAGAGTTGACCTAACTCTCTCTTTGAGGGGAAGTGTGGCCATCTCTTTTAGCCGAATGGCTACCTAATTCGTTTAACTTCGGTTTTCAAAAAAAATCTACCTACCCTTAACAAAACCAACCCGAACTGATGGAAATGCTTTTGCTCCGCCTAAGACTATCAAGATAGTGAGTGGGCGTCGCATAAAATTTATATTTGAGGTTATGTGAATTTAGTGTATATAATGTGTTGTAAAAAACTTTCCGTAGTTGTCCGATGAGCAACTCGACTGAAATTTATTTATATTAGATTTGTATCCATATTTAGTTCAATAGACTTACAAATTGGTCTTTAACCAAACTTATAGCAGCGCACTTGATACTGAGCGGGTATTTAGATGGTTCACTACAATTAAAGAGATTAATATTAATAGCAATCCAATTTTACACTAGTTTTAGAGAAACTTACGATTCTTTTACAGATTTGAAAGATAGATTTGGAGTATTATGTGCTTTAGAGCGCTAATTTTAGGTTTCCTATCTGGATAATATGGAATTTTAGGTTATACAATATAATTTTAGTTTAGGATAGATATTTTACCAATATAAACAATATATTGCATGAGAATAGGAATCCACTAGGTAAATAATACAATTCACTATGTTTAATGAGAAATAGTTCAAGAAATTCAAGTTAAATTCACTATTTAGCATTCGCAACAATTTCACCATCCACATGCACGTTCTTCTCGTCTTTTTTATCTCTTTGTTTTGACATATTCATTCTCTCGTATGTTAGCATGAGGCACGCTTATAATCTAAAAGGGCCAATCTCTTACTCGACGCAACATGTGTTCTTGTGTTTTGTAGGTATAAAGGATAAGATTACAAAAAGAACGTTACAGAGAACAAAAACGTGATTAGTAGTGAAGTTACTCGACGCAACACCTCACCCCGTAATACATAATATTTAATTAGTCTTACTATCGTTCTGTATGTCGAGTAATGCTACTTTTGTTGCGGCCCGTTGAAAAAGTCCAGAATCTGTTCTAACATCTACTTTTCTAACTTGCCCATCATCCGATTGATATATTTTAACCACGCGTCCACGTAGCCATCCATTGCGAACTCCTTCATCGACAATGACAACTAGATCATCGACTCGTAGCGGGCGTACTTCGGCAAACCATTTCGTCCTCTGTGCAATGGTTGGTAGATAGGCCTTAATCCAGGTCTGCCAGAACTGATTCAGTAGATGATTTAAGAGTTTCCAATTTCTCTTCAGCGATATGGGATCGCTGACAGATATGGTAGCACTATTTCTGGTACCGCTGGAATCCATTAATAAGAAGCTGTTGGGCGTCAATACTTCTTGGTTGGGTTCATCTAGAGGAACATGTGTCAACGGGTGAGAATTCACAATCATTTCCGCTTCCATCAAAAATGTTGAAAACTCCTCGTCGTCGAGTTTATCACGATGACTTAATGATTTGAAAGCTTCCTTTATGGAACGAACCTTCCGCTCCCATACGCCTCCCATGTGGGGAGCGGCTGGTGGGTTGAAGTTCCACCTGGTATCTGCATTCGTAAATGTAGATGCAATTCCGCTGTTGATGCTTTTTATTTCCTCTGCCAGCTCTCGTGCTGCACCTCGAAAATTCGTCCCATTGTCGCTAAAAATTTCTCGCGGTGATCCTCTTCGGGCTATGAAGCGACGGATGGCCATTTTGCACGAATTAGTCGACAAAGAATGCACCACTTCTAAATGTACTGCCCTCACCGTGAAGCACGTAAAGAGGGCCACCCAGCGTTTAACATTAGTGCGGCCTCTTTTGATGATCATCGGACCAAAATAATCCACGCCGACATAGGAAAATGGTCGTACATACGGTTGAACTCGAGGTTGAGGTAACGCTGCCATCTTCGGTGGGTGTGGAACGGCACGATATACGCGACACCACATGCAGCGTTTCACTATACTCTTGACCAGAGTCCGTAACCTTGGTACATAATACCGCTGTCGTAACTCATTCACAACGATCTCAACATTAGCGTGCCCGAATGTTTGGTGATGTTGCAGGATCAACAACTCCGTAACATGGCTCTGTTTTGGAAGCACAATGGGAATACGAAAGTCGAAAGCGTAGTAAGCAGCCTTCGGATCAATGCGGCTCTCCATTCTAATAATCCCGTCCTTATCGATGAATGGTGATAATTTGGCCAAACAGCTCGATTTTTCCAAACGTACTCGTTCATTCACAGGTTTCGCAGCATTCTCTTTCAGGGTGTCAATCTCGCTAGGAAACTCTTGCGCTTGAATAATTCTCCATAGACTTTTCTCAGCTGCCTCGTAGTCTTCTTGAGTTAGCAGAACCTTGCGTGTTGTTGATGGGTGCCTCGGTTTACGAGCACAACTTCGTCGAAAATGGTGTAGATGTGCCAACCTTCTCAGCAACGGATTAAGTTGGGAAAATTTTGTGAAGTCCATTATCGGATCAACGGGTATTTCTAGATGAACATTAATCGTTTTATGCTCCTCTGGTGGATCTTCTATGTTTGGTTGCTTGATGATCCATTCGGCTTCTGATTGAAGAAGAAAACTTGGTCCAGTATACCACTCACACTCTGGTTCAAAATTAGGCCCATGACCCCATTTTGTTGTCTTGTCAGCAATATTCTTCAACGTAGCGATCCAATACCATTCACTCACCTCGCTTCCGGTAAGTATTTCGGAGACCCTCAGTGCCACATATTGTCAATATTTGCGAGGATCGGCCCTAAGCCAAGATAGAACAGTCGTAGAATCTGTCCACAAAAACCGTTTTTTGATTGCCAACGAATGATGTTTCTCTATCGTCTTCATGAGTCGAACTCCAATAACTCCAGCATTGAGCTCAGATCGTGGAGTCGAAACGGGTTTCAATGGTGTAACTTTTGCTTTCGCAGCTACGAGAGCACATCGTGGTATCCCCCGATCCACGATACGAAAATATGCCACAGCCCCGTAGGCCTGGTCCCCGGCATCTACAAAGACGTGCAGCTGTAGCGAGTCATAGCTGCCAATGCCATAGCCCGGGAAGTAGCAACGCGGGATCATAACATTGCCAAGCTGTGGTGCCAGTAATACCCATCGCCGCCAGTTTGCGAAGTCTCCGTCAGTGATAGGATCATCCCACTTGATGTTAGAGCGCCAAATGTCCTGAAGAAGTATCCTTCCATGGATAGTATAGTTGGTTATGATCCCCAGTGGGTCAAAATAGCTCATGACTATCCTCAAAACTTGGTGTTTAGTGGGCACAATATCGCCTGGCAGAAGAGGCAGTAGGTCTTCACGAAACTGAGCTGAAAATACGAAGACATCTTCTTCTGTTTTCCATGACATCCCCAAGACTCGCTCCATTGGTGTCGCTTTTTCTACAGCAAAACTCTTATCAGGTTCAATGCATTTATCCCCAACACGTCGCAAAATTTCTTTGGAATTTGATTGCCAGTTCCTCAACTCAAATCCAGCTTTTAGGTTGATTGCCCGTACATCCAGTGACAATTGAACAGCCTCTTCGATGGTGTCCCGAGAATCTAGGTAGTCGTCAACGTACGTGTTGTTGACAACTGCATCTGCTGCGTCAGGAAATTTGCTGTGGTGCTCAGATGCATTTAAGTTTTTGGCATATTGAGCTGAACACGGCGAACAAGTGGCGCCAAACGTGGCGACGTCCAGTATGTCTATCGTCGGTTCAGATTGGGAATCAGAGCGATACAGGAACCTTTGTACTTGTCGATCTTCTTGTCTGATTCTCAGCTGATGAAACATCTGACGTATATCTGCCGAAACAGCATACTGTCGTTGTCGGAATTGACATAAGACAGTGAGTAGAGGCGTCAGTAAATCAGGCCCAGGCAAGAGAAGGGAATTCAATGAGACGCCATTCACTGTTGCCGCAGCGTCCCAGACAACGCGTACCTTGTCCGGCTTACGGGGATTACGTACCACTCCCAATGACAAATACCAGATGCGCTTTGGATTTGTTGTGCGAAGTTCATCATCAATCGCTACATGTACATACCCTAATTGTAGATATTCTTCTATCGAGGCATCAACTTTCTTTTTCAATTCCGGATCTTTATTCAGACTTCTCTCGAGGCATTTCAGTCGCCTTGCAGCCATATGGTAGCTGTCTGGCATTTCGATAGCATCACTAAGCCACAACAAACCTGTTTCAAACTTGCCGGATGGTGTGCGTTTGGTTGTTTCCTGCAGAATTTTCCTTGCACGCTGATCTTCTGCCGATTCCATAGTTGGACTATTGACCCCGCAATTATCCATGGCGAAATAATCCTTGACAAGCTCCTGCAGTGCGTCGTCTTGCGAACATCCACATTTGTGAACCATAAGGTTGGCGGGTTCGGTTGCGGTTCGTGCGCCACCGAAAACAGTCCATCCGAGACGCGTTTTAGTTGCTACAGGTTCACCCACTCTTCTTTCGCGTCGAGCCAATGCCAATATCAAATTCGCGTTGTTTGCGCCAATTAGTATACGGGGAACAGCATCACGATAGCTCCCAATCGACAAACCTAGCAAATGCGGAAACTGGCCAGACAACTGTTCGTAGTCCATGGTTTGACGAGGGAGGTCAAGTTTTCTCACGGTACGCACATCAGACATATCATATCGGGATCCTCCATTCACGTTTGAAATGCTCAAGCTCACTTTCCTTGAATTAGGTTCTTTCCTGGTTACATTTGCGGTCCACTGAAGGCAAAGTGGTACAGGTTCTCCGTCGAGACCAAGTTCGTCAGCTAAATCTTGGTCTAACAGCGTATGACTTGACCCATCATCTAAGAAGGCATAGGTTTTGATTGTTTTCCCCGCACCATGGAGCGTGGCAGTAAGAATCTTGAAAAATGTTGAATGAACGAGACAGTGGTGAGTAGACACCAGAGCTGATGAATCTGAATCTGTCTCTTTGACTACAGCTCGATCGGCATGCAGCAATCTGTGATGTTGCTCAGTACATCCGTTCAGCCCGCAAGGTTGTTTAGTTCGGCATGGCCACTTTCCATGGCCAACAAGACAGCGCTTACACAAATTACGCTGTTCAACTGTTTTCCACCTTTCTTCTACCGATGAGTCTTTGAACCTTTCACAATCGCGTATTTTGTGTCCGGTCTGGTAGCATACTGGACAAGGTTTAACATCGGTAAAATTCGTAGCTGTCGATTTCTCGGTCTCATCGGAGATGTGAGCGTTGACGAAGCTCTGCTTGTCCTTCTTTCTCATCTGCGAATCTTCGAGCTGGAACTGTTCTGATGGCAATGATACGTGACATGCAGCAGACCTTATAGTAGCTACGTATTCGCTAAAAGCCTTCAATGATACGTCCCCAGTTGACTTTGAATGCAGTTCCCAATCCAGGCGGAGGTTTGGTGGAAGTTTAGACACCATCTCAGCGAGTAACATAGGGTTGGAAAGGTGAGCTTGGAGGTTTGCTGCTTCAATATACGTCACGAGGTTGCTGACCTCGCGTCCAAAGGTGATGAGTGTGTCCAACTTATCAGGAGTCGGTGCACCAATTGATCGGGCCGACCACATTCATCTCGGAGGGTGCCAATGATATCTGGAACAGCCGCCGGCAGTGTGAGGATGCTTTGGACCTTTTCTCGAGCACTACCGACGAGAGATTTCTGAAGCCTTGCCAAATTTTCGTCGAGTTGTATACCACATAGCTGAGTTGTTGTTTCGAAGGCTTGGAGAAACATTGGCCATTCCAAGGGGTCGCCTGAAAATTTCGGCAATTCTCTGGGAACCACTTGTCTAGCGGCGAGTTGCTGAGCGCTAATTAGACCGACCTGTCCCACCGAAGGATGCTGTTGCACTGATTGGTTTTGTTGGTAAACAGAACGCTGCTGGTTATGTGGATCTGAAGCTCGTAGCGATGAAACTGTAGGCTCGGCTATGGACTGGTGTTCGTTCGCACGCACACCATGATGGACGGCCATCGGTTGAGAGGAGTATATAAATTGACGATTATTTCCCCTATCATTCGACAATCGTGAAGGAGTATGTGGTTGGTGGTAACTCACATGCCGATCTTGTTCTTTTGCTGCAGTGTGTATATGTGCAGAGAGAGCATGAGCACCATGGCACTGAGCGAACATTTCTTGATCGGTAGCGTACAGACCTCTAGGTGCGGGTTGGGGGGTACTTCGCTGGGCGGCCGGTACAGCTTCCTCGAAAGTGTACTGGGATTGTTCTAGCCTTTGTGGTGCCGCTGGATTAACGAGACGTTGTTGATGTTCCTCACGTAAAGGTCGATGTGATTCCGTTCTCAGAATTGGTGCAAGCGTATGTAGCTCCTCGCTCATCATATGGTTTCCCGAAGCGGTTGGTTCCAGTATGCCGAACGTGTTAGTCGGTGGAGCCAACGGCATTGTTTGACCAGCGGACGAGTGTATTGGAGCCCGACGTAGCTGACTTCGGTTGGAATAGATCGACGGTGCGTGACGTATATTCAACGGATTATCGTACATCGATGCATGGGCTAGTTGCTTATCTTGCGCAAGATCGTCGGGTTCAACGTCCTCTGCGGCCAGCACTGTTGCTCTTCGATGTACTATTGGTAGTTCCGCAGTCGATGTGAAGATAGGCGTTGATTGAAAATTCCCAGGAACAGTTTTGGGGATTGTTCCTGTTCTCAGAACGGTGGACGGTAGTTCGGTCGACGGTCCTGATTCAGTCAGCGCTAGGCCACCTACTGCGCCTTCTAGGGAGCTTTGCTCTTCCACCCAATCCTGCAACATCCTACGACGATCATGGGAAGTTCCAGAGCTTTTGCTGCTGCATGTCTCCGTACCTCCAGACTCGACTTCGATTTCTAATTGATGTTTTTGTGCAAGGTAAGCTCGATCCCTTTCAGCCTTTTCGATTTGGATGCGATCCTCAAGCGCTTTTGCTTCCGCGAGTTGTCGCAGCCGTAGACGGGCTGTTGAGCTGGTTGACTTACATGACTTTAGTGATCTATGGCCCTCGGTACAATATGTACAAACCCACGACCTCTCACTAATCGAAGCTGGCACTCTTGCACAATCGAAGTGCCACCATTTGTTGCACTGGTCACACGCAACCATATTGTCTGCATGAATGGGACGATCGCATCCTTTGCAGCTCTGAGGCGACGTCGGCATTGATGCCCTAGAATACTTTCCGCTCATCCTGTGTGCAGTGTGCCGCAATTTTCGAGCTTGTAAAAAACTTTCCGTAGTTGTCCGATGAGCAACTCGACTGAAATTTATTTATATTAGATTTGTATCCATATTTAGTTCAATAGACTTACAAATTGGTCTTTAACCAATTTTATAGCAGCGCACTTGATACTGAGCGGGTATTTAGATGGTTCACTACAATTTAAGAGATTAATATTAATAGCAATCCAATTTTACACTAGTTTTAGAGAAACTTACGATTCTTTTACAGATTTGAAAGATAGATTTGGAGTATTATGTGCTTTAGAGCGCTAATTTTAGGTTTCCTATCTGGATAATATGGAATTTTAGGTTATACAATATAATTTTAGTTTAGGATAGAAATTTTACCAATATAAACAATATATTGCATGAGAATAGGAATCCACTAGGTAAATAATACAATTCACTATGTTTAATGAGAAATAGTTCAAGAAATTCAAGTTAAATTCACTATTTAGCATTCGCAACAATTTCACCATCCACATGCACGTTCTTCTCGTCATTTTTATCTCTTTGTTTTGACATATTCATTCTCTCGTATGTTAGCATGAGGCACGCTTATAATCTAAAAGGGCCAATCTCTTACTCGACGCAACATGTGTTCTTGTGTTTTGTAGGTATAAAGGATAAGATTACAAAAAGAACGTTACAGAGAACAAAAACGTGATTAGTAGTGAAGTTATTAGTGAACAAAAAATAGTACGATCCGGTGAAACAGTTGTTAAATTAAGTTGGAATGTGGAATGTGGAATGTGAACTAAATTTGAAACTTTTTGTATCAGTTAACCCGTTTCGGTCCTAGTTGGGAATTTAATTTCAAAAAATCACGGTGACTTCATTTTCCAACCGATTTTTACGAAATTTTGTACGAAGACCGCGCTACATCTCTAGTTGTATGGAAAAATTTTTAATTGGTATTTTGGTCCTTGAGGTCTGAGTTATTGAAGGGGTTATATGGGTCAAATCAGGTCAAAAATGGACCAACTTCCTTTTAATCACTGATTACTTGTAAAAAACACATGCAATATGATTGAAAACATGTTCAATTATCTTTTTATTATTACAGACGCATAGTTTGAGTAAATTGGGATTGTCTGGTTTTGGTTCCGGATGTTCCGGGTCGCGTTTGGGGTGCGTTCGGAGGACACTTCTCAAACGTTCCCTACACATGACATTTTTTTCTCGCATAATTCTAAAAACAGGCTTGTCATGATTCATTCTTCATAATTGTGTATACTAAGTATATTGAAGGAATATTCAAAGGTTTTTTTTGACATATTGGCCGCCATCCCGGATGTTCCGGGAACCTGGGACCATCCGGGGAAGTGGCCATTTTCCAAACAGTTATGAAACATGGCTTGCGACATATCAATCTTCATGTTTTTGCCAAACAAGTTTGTTAGAGTAGAATTCAGAGGTTTTAAGACATATTGGCCGCCATCCCGGATGTTCCGGGAACCTGGAACCACCCGGGAAGTGGCCATTTTCCAAATTGTTATGAAACATGGATTGCGACATATCAATCTTCATAATTCTGCAAAACAAGTATGTTAGAGGAGAATTTAGACGTTTTTGGGCATATTGGCCACAATTCCGGATGTTCCGGGAACCTGGAACCACTCGGGGAAGTGGCCATTTTTCATATCGTTATGAAACATGGCTTGCGACATATCATTCTAATGATTTTGCAAAACAAGTATGTTAAAGGAGACTTCATAGGTTTTTGGACATCTTGGCCACAATTACGGATGTTCTGGGAACTTGGAACCACCTGGGGAAGTGGCCATTTTCCAAACAATTATGAAACATGCCTTGCGATATATCAATCTTCATGATTTTGCAAAACAAGTATGTTAGAGGAGAATTCAGAGGTTTTTTGGACATATTGGCTACGACCCCGGATGTTCCGGGAATCTGGAGCCACCCGCGGAAGTGGCTATTTCCCAAACATTTATGAAACAAGGCTTGCGACATATCAATCTTCATGATTTTACAAAACAAATATGTTAGAGTAGAATTTAGAGGTTTTTGGACATATCAATTTTCATGATATTGCAAAACAAGTATGTTAAAGGAGAATTCAGAGGTTTTTGAACACAATGGCCACAATTTCGGATGTTCCGGGAACTTGGAACCACCTGGGGAAGTGGCCATTTCCCAAACAATTATGAAACATGGCTTAAGACATATCGATCTTCATGATTTTGCAAAACAAGTAAGTTAGAGTAGAACTCAGAGATTTTTGAACATATTGGCCGCCATCCCAAATGTTCCGGGAACCTGGAACCACCCGGGGAAGTGGCCATTCTCCAAATTGTTATGTAACATGGCTTGCGACATATCAATCTTCATGATTTTGCAAATTAGGTAGGTTAGAGGAGAATCCAGATGGTTGTGGACATATTGGATAATACTCCGGATGATCTGGGACTTTGCAGCCATCCAAGGAAGTGACCATTTTCCCGGAACATCCAGATATGGTTGCCAATATGTCCAAAAACCTCTGAACTCCACTCTTACATACTTGTTTTGCAAAATCATGAAGACTGATTTGTCGCAAGCCATGTATTACAATTGTTTGGAAAATGGCCACTTCCCCAGGTGGTTCCAGGTTCCCGGAACATCCGAAATTGTGGCCAATATGTCCAAAAATTTTCGAATTCTACTCTAATATACTTGTTTTGCAAAATCATGAAGACTGATTTGTCGCAAAACGTGTCGCATAACTGTTTGGGGAAATGGCCACTTCCCTGGGTGGTTCCAGATTCCCGGAACATCCAAGATGGTGGCCAATATGTCCAAAAACCTCTGAATTCTTCTCTAACATATTTGTTTTGCAAAATCGTGAAGATTGATATGTCGCAAGCCTTGTTTCATAACTGTTTGAGAAATGGCCACTTCCTCGGGTGGTTTCAGGTTCCCGGAACACACTTA
The DNA here is from genome assembly GCF_035046485.1 of Aedes albopictus. Lineage (NCBI taxonomy): Eukaryota > Metazoa > Arthropoda > Insecta > Diptera > Culicidae > Aedes > Aedes albopictus. Next base: position 175,710,654 of record NC_085136.1, on the reverse strand, counting down.
ATTGTGGCCAATAAGTCCAAAAACCTCTAAATTCTCCTCAAACATACTTCATTTGCAAAATCATGAAGATTGATATGTCGCAAGCCATGTTTCATAACTGTTTGGAAAATGGCTACTTCCCCGGGTGGTTCCAGGTTCCCGGAACATACGGAATGGTGTCCAATATGTCCAAAAACCTCTGAATTCTCCTCTGCCATACTTGTTTTGCAAAATCATGAAGATTGATATGTCGCAAGCCTTGTTTCATAACTGTTTGAGAAATGGCCACTTCCTCGGGTGGTTTCAGGTTCCCGGAACACACGGAATTGTGGCCAATATGTCCAAAAACCTCTAAATTCTCCTCTAACATACTTCATTTGCAAAATCATGAAGATTGATATGTCGCAAGCCATGTTTCATAACTGTTTGGAAAACGGCTACTTCCCCGGGTGGTTCCAGGTTCCCGGAACATCCGTAATTGTGACCAATATGCCCAAGAACCTCTAAATTCTCCTCTAACATACTTGTTTTGCAAAATCATGAAGATTGATATGTCACAAGCCATGTTTCATAACAATTTGGAAAATGGCCACTTCCCCGGGTGGTTCCAGGTTCCCGGAGCATCCGGGATGGTGGCCAATATGTCCAAAAACCTCTGAATTCTACTCTATCCTACTTGTTTTGCAAAATTATGAAGATTGATATGTCGCAATCCATGTTTCATAACAGTTTGGAAAATGGCCACTTCCCCGAGTGGTTCCAGGTTCCCGGAACATACGGAATTGTGGCCAATGTGTCCAAAAACCTTTAAATTCTCCTCTAACAAACTTGTTTTGCAAAATCATGAAGATTGATATGTCGCAAGCCATGTTTCATAACTGTTTGGAAAATGGCCACTTCCCCGGATGGTCCCAGGTTCCCGGAACATCCGGGATGGCGGCCAATATGCCAAAAAAAAACCTTTGAATATTCCTTCAATATACTTAGCATACAAAATTATGAAGAATAAATCATGACAAGCCTGTTTTTAGAATTATGCGAGAAAAAATGTCATGTGTAGGGAACGTTTGAGAAGTGTCATCCGAACGCACCTTAAACGCGATCCGGAACATCCGGAACCAAAACCAGACAATCCCAATTTACTCAAACTATGCGTCTGTAATAATAAAAAGATAATTGAACATGTTTGCAATCATATTGCATGTGTTTTTTACAAGTAATCAGTGGTTAAAAGGAAGTTGGTCCATTTTTGACCTGATTTGACCCATATAACCCCTTCAATAACTCAGACCCCAAGGACCAAAATACCAATTAAAAATTTTTCCATACAACTAGAGATGTAGCGCGATCTTCGTACAAAATTTCGTAAAAATCGGTTGGAAAATGAAGTCACAGTGATTTTTTGAAATTAAATTCCCAACTAGGACCGAAACGGGTTAAAACTAAGGTTAAACCGATAGGAAAGACAATAAGCCAACCAACGACCATAGAAAAAGGAATCGCATCAAAGAAAAGGTAACAAAATAAGCCCATTGTTCATAAGTGGTGTACTTGTGGGGGTGTAAGAGGGGAACTGACCGTATTAGTGCTGTGCTAATCATTCCGGATTAGGTCCAAAACTGGACCTTTTCTTTTTCTGTGCCCGGAATCGCCTTCCGGAGCTTTTTCGGATTCTCGACAGGACGACTCGAAACCACCACGTGTCGGGGCTTGGGGTCGTTTAGGACAGCGATCGACGCCATTTTGTCAGGTCTTCGAGAGCCAACACACCGCCGCCATCTTGAAAAGTAGCCACGGCCACCACGTGATTGGCCATCACGGCCATTACCCTCGCGTCGTTCGCAGAGACCACCGACATCCAGCCATACCACCTCACCGTTGCTTCAAGCCGGCCAACCCGTCAGAATAGCACCACATCGGCCAGCCGCCGGCGTCGAAGCCTCCCCATCCGAGTCCGGCCTAGGATACGGCCAGCCCCCGCTCTCGACCGCCAACCAGCCAAGCCACCAACCTCTCGCCAATCCGGACCGCCGTCCAGTCCATCGGCAAACCGCCGGGTCTCGAAGTCCTTGTTGGAATCCGCCGCCGAACCGACCGGCCGACGGTACAGAAGCCCGCCCTCATCCGTTGGCCATGGGTGCGCCGTATATTTCGCCGGCAAGCCGCCGGGTCCCCAGGTCCTTTCTACCATCGTCCGTCAAGCCGACCGACCGTCGGTACAGAAACTTCCACCAGCAAGCCGCCGGGTCCCGAGATCCGTCAAGCCGACAGACCGTCGGTACAGAAGCACCTAATCCGTGAACCAAGGGTGCAACGTCCATTCCGCCGGCAATCCGCCGGGCCCCAAGGACAAACCCGTCCAGTTCACCGGCAAACCGCCTAGTCCCGAGCAAGCCGCCGGGTCCCCAGGTCCTTTCTACCATCGTCCGTCAAGCCGACCGACCGTCGGTACAGAAACTTCCACCGGCAAGCCGCCGGGTCCCGAGATCCGTCAAGCCGACAGACCGTCGGTACAGAAGCACCTAATCCGTGAACCAAGGGTGCAACGTCCATTCCGCCGGCAATCCGCCGGGCCCCAAGGACAAACTCGTCCAGTCCACCGGCAAACCACCTAGTCCCGAGTCCAGTCGCCTGCTGCAACATCGTGCCACCTGCTGTCGGAGGGCCCTCCAACGCTAGCATCCCCCAAAAACCGCAAGTACACCCATAAAAAGCATGTTAAACCAAAACTAAATTTATATGCCCCTGCGTGGGCCAATAAATATCTAGATTTGTAAGATGAAATTTTGGTAGTTGGCATTTCTTTAAGAACGCAAGCCCTACATTATATACGGTCTGATTACCGGGATTTTACCGTGCCCCGATAAGGGTTCTCACCCTCGATCTTATTAGTCCGCTGTAAACAAATTTCCACCTTGGTTCGGATTGCTTTGTCGTTTGAACTTCAGGATCCGACTCCCGCCTAGGTGAGTGGCGAAGGAGTGTTGTAAGTATTTGTGACGGTGCTAATCATAATAAGCGACCTGTGCTCAACATAATTTCCCACCCACAATTATCCCTCTGAGCAGCCGAGGGGCTTACAGATGATATAGTGAATGTCAAAATGGTGGCTTGAAAGCTTTGAAGAAGGTGCATGATGCTAGATGATGCATTAGTTGTCACCGTTTTCTAAAGCTTATCAGCTTAAAGCTATTTGCACGAATTGCAAAAATGGTGCATAGCATACAAAAAATGTATTTTATGTGATGCTCACGGCATTACGGTGCTTTAGATGATATGATAAACGCTGAAATGGTGCTTGAAGAGCTGTGATGGTGCATGAAGTTTCATGATGGTGCATATCAGTATGAGGTATTAGATACTTAATTGATAAAAAGACATTTCATGCGATCATCATAGTACGTGGATACCTAGATCATTCTTTGGACATCATGATGGTGTATTGAAAGCTTTGAAGAAGGTGCATGATGTTAGTGTGCTGTATTAGTCGTCACTGTTATTCAGTGATACTCGTTATTTTGTATGGCTAGGTGCACGAATTGCAAAAATGGTGCTTAAAATTCAATGTGGTGCTGAAGTCACCATGGTTCACGTACATGGAATATAGTTTTGGAATACGAAATGCCAAAATGGTGCATGTTATTCGAATATGGTGCTGACATCACTGATTAGTTAGAAGATGGTGCGTGAGTTTAGCCTAGATGATTCTGAGAACATCATGGTTGTGCATGAGATACTAAGAAATTGTATGTGTTAATGGTGCCCCATGGCTCAGTGATTCTCAACATTGCGTGGTAAGATCCAAGGTGCAAGAATTGCAAAAATGGTGCATATAATTTTTTTTTCACCAACTACGATAGTCTTAACCTTCGTCGTGCATTAGGGTCATTATGACCCAAAACGCGATTTCAAGCATTAATATCTCTTTTGTTAGTTAACTTATCGTAATGAAACTTCTTGACTTTTAATATTTTGCAGAAACGAGTCTTTTGAAAAAAAAAAAAAAATTTCTTAAGGTGAAACCAAAATGGCGCCACAAAAAAAGTTACGAATAATGCATTGGGGTCATTATGACCCAGAAAATCAAACTCTTATAGAATGATGATTTTTTCACCAATTCAAATGACCAAAGTCTTATTTGATAGATAATTACGTCAAGAATGTGTTGATATGTTGAAATAGTGGTTCCGGGATCATTGGCCACCGGGAATCTGCTACACAGGGCACCATGTCGGACATGTGGGATAGCACTACATTTTGCCAGTAGTTGTGGAATATCTCGCATTCTGGACCACTTAGAAGGATACTGTCTTCGGCAAAGTTGCTCAGAATACTAAGAGCTTTCACATAGGAAACAATTTAGTTCGAGAATCACTCACTGCGTGGCGCTAGTGTTCCTATAAGCTTCCAGTTCAGTCTGAACGTCGTATATCTCGCGTTCTAGACCACCTAGAAATATACTGTCTTCGGCAAAGTTGCTCAGAAGACTAAGAGCATTCACATAGATAACAATTAAGTTCGAAAATCACTCACTGCGTGGCGCTAGTGTTCCTATAAGCTTCCATTTCAGTCTGAACGTCGTATATCTCGCGTTCTGGACCACCTAGAAGGATACTGTCTTCGGCAAACTTCCTCAGAAGACTAAGAGCATTCACATAGGAAACAATTTAGTTCGAAAATCACTCACTGCATGGCGCTAGTGTTCCTATGAGCTTCCATTTCAGTCTGAACGTCGTATATCTCGCGTTCTGGACCACCTAGAAGGATACTGTCTTCGGCAAAGTTGCTCAGAAGTCTAAGAGCTTTCACATAGTAAACAATTTAGTTCGAGAATCACTCACTGCGTGGCGCTAGTGTTCTAAGGAGCTTTCAGTTCAATCTGAACGTCGTATATCTCGTGTTATGAACCACTTAGAAGGATACTGCCTTCGGCAAAGTTGCTCAGAAGTCTAAGAGCTTTCACATAGTAAACAATTTAGTTCGAGAATCACTCACTGCGTGGCGCTAGTGTTCCTATAAGCTTCCAGTTCAGTCTGAACGTCGTATATCTCGCGTTCTGGACCACCTAGAAGGATACTGTCTTTGGCAAAGTTGCTCAGAAGACTAAGAGCTTTCACATAGGAAACAATTTAGTTCGAGAATCACTCACTGCGTGGCGCTAGTGTTCCTATAAGCTTCCAGTTCAGTCTGAATGTCGTATATCTCGCGTTCTGGACCACCTAGAAGGATACTGTCTTCGGCAAAGTTGCTCAGAAGAGTGACAGCTCTCACATAGGAAACAATTTAGTTCGAAAATCACTCACTGCGTGGCGCTAGTGTTCCTATGAGCTTCCAGTTCAGTATGAACGTCGTATATCTCGCGTTCTAGACCATCTAGAAGGATACTGTCTTCGGCAAAGTTGCTCAGAAGACTAAGAGCATTCACATAGATAACAATTTAGTTCGAAAATCACTCACTGCGTGGCGCTAGTGTTTCTATAAGCTTCCAGTTCAGTCTGAACGTCGTATATCTCGCGTTCTGGACCACCTAAAAGGATACTGTCTTCGGCAAACTTCCTCAGAAGACTAAGAGCTTTCACTTAGGAAACAATTTAGTTCGAGAACCACTCACTGCGTGGCGCTATTGTTCCTATGAGCTTCCATTTCAGTCTGAACGCCGTATATCTCGCGTTCTGGACCACCTAGAAGGATACTGTCTTCGGCAAAGTTGCTCAGAAGTCTAAGAGCTTTCATATAGTAAACAATTTAGTTCGAGAATCACTCACTGCGTGGCGCTAGTATTCTTAGGTGTTTCTAGTTCAGTCTGAACGTCGTATATCTCGTGTTCTGGACCACTTAGAAGGATACTGTCTTCGGCAAAGTCACTCAGAAGACTAAAATCTTTCGCATGGAAAACAATTTAGTTCGAGAATCACTCACTGCGTGGCGCTAGTGTTCTTAGGAACTTTCAGTTCAATCTGAACGTCGTATATCTCGTGTTTTGAACCACTTAGAAGGATTATGCCATTCGGCAAAGTTGCTCAGAACAATAAAATCTTTCGCATAGCAAACAATTTAGTTTGAGAATCACTCACTGCATGGTGCTAGTGTTCCTATGAGCTTCCAGTTCAGTCTGAACGTCGTATATCTCGCGTTCTGGACCACCTAGAAGGATACTGTCTTCGACAAAGTTGCTCAGAACATTAAAAGCTTTCGCAAAGAAAACAATTTAGTTCGAGAATCATTCACCGCATGGCGTTAGTGTTCCTATGAGCTTTCAGTTCAGTCTTAACTTCGTATATCTCGTGTTCTGGACCACTTAGAAGGATACTGTCTTCGGCAAAGTTGCTCAGAAGACTAAAATCTTTCGCATGGAAAACAATTTAGTTCGAAAATCACTCACTGCGTGGCGCTTTTGTTCCTATGAGCTTCCATTTCAGTCTGAACGCCGTATATCTCGCGTTCTGGACCACCTAGAAGGATACTGTCTTCGGCAAAGTTGCTCAGAAGTCTAAGAGCTTTCATATAGTAAACAATTTAGTTAGAGAATCACTCACTGCGTGGCGCTAGTATTCTTAGGTGTTTCTAGTTCAGTCTGAACGTCGTATATCTCGTGTTCTGGACCACTAAGAAGGATACTGTCTTCGGCAAAGTCACTCAGAAGACTAAAATCTTTCGCATGGAAAACAATTTAGTTCGAGAATCACTCACTGCGTGGCGCTAGTGTTCTTAGGAACTTTCAGTTCAATCTGAACGTCGTATATCTCGTGTTCTGAACCACTTAGAAGGATTATGCCATTCGGCAAAGTTGCTCAGAACAATAAAATCTTTCGCATAGAAAACAATTTAGTTTGAGAATCACTCACTGCATGGTGCTAGTGTTCCTATGAGTTTCCTGTTCAGTCTGAATGTCGTATATCTCGCGTTCTGGACCATCTAGAAAGATACTGTCTTCGGCAGAGTTACTCAGAAGACTAAGAGCTTTCACATAGGAAACAATTTAGTTCGAGAATCACTCACTGAGTGGCGCTAGTGTTCCTATAAGCTGCCAGTTCAGTCTGAACGTCGTATATCTCGTGATCTGGACCACTTAGAAGGATACTGTCTTCTGCAAAGTAACTCAGAGGACTAAAAGCTTTTACATAGAAAACAATTTAGTTCGAGAATCACTCACTGCGGGGCGCTAGTGTTCTTAGGTGCTTTCAGTTCAGTCTGAACGTCGTATATCTCGTGTTCTGGACCACCTAGAAGGATACTGTCTTCGGCAAAGTTGATCAGAAGACTAAGAGCTTTCACATAGTAAACAATTTAGTTCGAGAATCACTCACTGCGTGGCGCTATTGTTCTTAGGAGTTTCCAATTCAGTCTACATGCCGTATATCTCGTGATCTGGACCACTTAGAAAGATACTGTCTTCGGCAAAGTTGTTCAGAAGACTAAGAGCTTTTACATAGGAAAAAAATAGTTCAAAAATTACTCACTGCGTGGTGCTAGTGTTCTTAAGAGCTTCCAGTTCAGTCTGAACGTCGTATATCTCGCGCTCTCTACCACTTAGAAGGATACTGTCTTCGACCAAGTTACTCAGAAGACTAAGAGTTTTCATGATGTGATGCTACACACCAAGACGCTTTCAGCCAAATTTTGATGAGCTGAAAGATTAAGCTTTTTTGCTGAACTTTCGGCAAAATTTGCTGAGTTACAGCAAAACGTTGATGGTGATCAGTAGATTTGACTGAACAGATCAGCAAACCTTGCTGAATTTTCACAAATATTTTGCTTAACATTTTAACTCGGCAAATTTTAGTTAAAAATTTTTGGGTTGTATTGTTCTTAGTAGCTGAAAGCTTGATATAATCGTTGTGTATCCGTGTTACTATGTTTGTAAAACCTTCCAAGAAGAAAAGAAGCTTTTACATTGAAAGTTTATTTCAAAATTTTCTCACAACGTGGTACTTGTGCTCTTTGGAGCTGTCAGTTTAATCTCGGGTCATGCAGTTTATTCGGATTTTTTTTTCAGTTACGACTTTGGATATCTGTGCAGCAATTCCTGAGGTCAGATTTGAGCTGCATGAAATTCTCCGGGTCCGAGGAAAACAACAGAAACCCGTTAGAGAAGTGTTGGCAGGACTTGATTTGGAATACATGAACCTGATTTACCAGCTTTTGTAACGTGTTGTTGTCAGAGTTTGATGTATTATGTACCTTGTTTTCGTTGTCCGCCTTTTGGTTTTGTTGTACGCCCCTGTCTGTCGTCGCCCGCCTTCCCTTTGTCCCCTTCTTGTCGTTGTCTTCCGATAAAGTCCTTTCTTTTTGGTTCCGTTACAGATATGGACAATTTGACCCATCAATGTTTTTAGAATAAGTAAGCAAAAAATTTTGTTTTAAACCCATTAATCCATCCTTCCCAATTTTATTTTATTTTATTTTATTTTATTTTCAATCCTTAACCTCGAAACAGCCGCGAGTACTTCGGCTTCCCAAACTAACATAGTTTTAAGGCAGTAATAAATTGAAAAATGTAAAATCAATGTAATAACAAAAGATTTTGGCTCAGTTATGCCCATGTGGCGCTTGTGCCTTCCAATTATACGAATAGATAAAAAAATTCTTTGGTGAAAGTTTTCAAGATTTTTCAGGAACTTATGTAACATTTGCTTCGGCAATGGCTTTGTGGACTTTTTCAAAAAATTTCTTCTACGGAAATTTCTTTGGGAACCCCGTCTGAAAGTTCTTTTTTTTTTTTACAATTCAATTGGAAAACCCTATGCTTATTACTTTAGGAATATTTGTAACATTCTTTTGGAAACATATGTGCCAATTCTTACTGATTCGGTATTTCTTTTGCAAATCGTTTTGGCGAATTCCGTAAAAGTAACTCTGCGAAAATATTTCGAATTTCCTTTTGGCGGAATTTCTTCAGCAAATTCTTTGAAAATCCTTTAGCAATATTTAGTGGATTTGATCCAAAACTTCATATAAGTTTTTTGGGTTTTCTATTTCGGCAATTCTTTGAAATTTTGTTCGATAAATCTTTTGGAAATTTCTCAGCAGTAATATTTGAAAATACCTACAGCATAACTGTGGGGTTCGTGATTGTACTGTTAGTAACGCCAGCCTTTTAGGCGTATTGTAAGCCACGAATTGTGGGTTCGATTCTCATCCCGGTCGGGAGAAAATTTTCGCCAAACGGAAACTTCTTCATTGAGCCACTGGATATCTTACAGTCTTACATGTAATCCGTTGTCTAGTGTAAGTTATATACAGTCTGTGGTCTTTGGCTGAAGAAGGTGTGCAAACTTATCAGGCAACTCTTACGGGATTTCCTTTATCAATTTCTTTGGAAGTTTTCTTTTATCTCTTTATTCGGGAATTTTCTGCCGTAGGCAGGTTCATACCGGCTTTCTTTGGAAGTTTTATCTGCAATCCCTTTGGAAATTTAGCTGACAATTACTTTTGTTATTCTTTCGACAGCTCTTTGCAAAATTGAATTTTTTAAAATTTCTTCAGTATTCTTTCAGCATTGGAAACTCCTTTAGAAAATCCTTACAGAATTTCGTTTGTTATTACTTTGGAAATTCAATTAGATACTCCTCACAAAATGAAAAAAAAAAACACAATGGCATGGCCGGAGAAAAGCTCATCGGAATTACCTTAGGAATTTCCAAAAATCAAGGTATTTTCAAGAAGACCATCAAACATTAAAATTCAGAACATTTCAAGAAGCAATTTCCAAATACGTTTGAATGTTGAAATAGCTGAAGGCACCCTCAAGAAATTACCGAATGACTTTCCAAAGGAATTGCTACTGAAATTTCACAAGGGAATCCTGAAGTAGATTCCGTCTTGAACTAAATTGTTTTCTATGCGGAAGCTCTTAGTCTTTCGATCATTTTTTCCCTAGACAGTATCCTTCTAAGTGGTTCAGATCGCGAGATATACGACGTTCAGACTAAACTGGAATCTCCCAAGTGCACTAGCGCCACATAGCGAGTGATTCTCGAACTAAATTGTATTCTATGTGAAAGCTATCAATCTTCTGAGTAACTTTTCCCAAGTTACTTTTCTAAGTGGTCCAGATCGCAAGATAAACGACGTTCAGACTAAACTGGAAGCAATCAAGAGCACTAGCGCTACGCAGTGAGTGATTCTCGAACTAAATTGTATTCTATTTGAAAGCTCTCAATCTGCCGAGTAACTTTTCGCAAGGCAGTATCCTTCTAAGATGTTCAAAATGTGAGATATAAGACGTTCAGACTGAACTGGAAGCTGCTAAGAACACTAGCGCCACGCAGTGAGTGATTCTTGGACTAAATTATTTGTTCTGAGCAACTTTGCCGAAGGCAGTATCCTTCTAAGTGGTCCAGAACACGAGATATACGACGTTCAGATTGAACTCAAAGCTCCTAAGAACACTAGCGCCACGCAGTGAGTGATTCTCGAACTAAATTGTTTACTATGTGAAAGCTCTTAGACTTCTGAGCAACTTTTCCGAAGACAGTATCCTTCTAGGTGGTCCAGAACGCGAGATATACGACGTTCAGACTGAAATGGAAGCTCATAGGAACACTAGCGCCATGCAGTGAGTGATTTTCGAACTAAATTGTATCCTATGTGAAAGCTCTTAGTCTTCTGAGGAAGTTTGCCGAAGACAGTATCCTTCTAGGTGGTCCAGAACGCGAGATATACGACGTTCAGACTGAACTGGAAGCTTATAGGAACACTAGCACCACGCAGTGAGTGATTTTCGAACTAAATTGTTATCTATGTGAATGCTCTTAGTCTTCTGAGCAACTTTGCCGAAGACAGTATATTTCTAGGTGGTCTAGAACGCGAGATATACGACGTTCAGACTGAACTGGAAGCTTATAGGAACACTAGCGCCACGCAGTGAGTGATTTTCGAACTAAATTATTTCCTATGTGAAAGCTCTTAGTCTTCTGAGGAACTTTGCCGAAGACAGTATCTTTCTAGGTGGTCTAGAACGCGAGATATACGACGTTCAGACTGAACTGGAAGCTTATAGGAACACTAGCGCCACGCAGTGAGTGATTCTCGAACTAAATTGTTTCCTATGTGAAAGCTCTTAGTCTTCTGAGCAACTTTGCTAAAGACAGTATCCTTCTAGGTGGTCCAGAACGCGAGATATACGACGTTCAGACTGAACTGGAAGCTTATAGGAACACTAGCGCCACGCAGTGGGTGATTCTCGAACTAAATTGTTTACTATGTGAAAGCTCTTAGACTTCTGAGCAACTTTGCCGAAGGCAGTATCCTTCTAAGTGGTTCATAACACGAGATATACGACGTTCAGATTGAACTGAAAGCTCCTAAGAACACTAGCGCCACGCAGTGAGTGATTCTCGAACTAAATTGTTTACTATGTGAAAGCTCTTAGACTTCTGAGCAACTTTGCCGAAGACAGTATTCTTCTAGGTGGTCCAGAACGCGAGATATACGACGTTCAGACTGAAATGGAAGCTCATAGGAACACTAGCGCCATGCAGTGAGTGATTTTCGAACTAAATTGTTATCTATGTGAATGCTCTTAGTCTTCTGAGGAAGTTTGCCGAAGACAGTATCCTTCTAGGTGGTCCAGAACGCGATATATACGACGTTCAGACTGAAATGGAAGCTTATAGGAACACTAGCGCCACGCAGTGAGTGATTTTCGAACTAAATTGTTATCTATGTGAATGCTCTTAGTCTTCTGAGCAACTTTGCCGAAGACAGTATATTTCTAGGTGGTCTAGAACGCGAGATATACGACGTTCAGACAGAACTGGAAGCTTATAGGAACACTAGCGCCACGCAGTGAGTGATTCTCGAACTAAATTGTTTCCTATGTGAAAGCTCTTAGTATTCTGAGCAACTTTGCCGAAGACAGTATCCTTCTAAGTGGTCCAGAATGCGAGATATTCCGCAACTACTGGCAAAATGTAGTGCTATCCCACATGTCCGACATGGTGCCCTGTGTAGCAGATTCCCGGTGGCCAATGATCCCGGAACCACTATTTCAACATATCAACACATTCTTGACGTAATTATCTATCAAATAAGACTTTGGTCATTTGAATTGGTGAAAAAATCATCATTCTATAAGAGTTTGATTTTCTGGGTCATAATGACCCCAATGCATTATTCGTAACTTTTTTTTAATGCCCGAAGAAGGTTAAGCAAATTACCGGATAAATCAGACAACTTATTAAACAAAATTTCAGAATAGTCATTTCGAGGAGGATTGTATACCACCCCGAGCAAAACCTTTTCATGCTTGTGGAGTTTAGGGGTAACGGGGTTCAATATTCACTTATATAAAATGGTAGTAACCTCCATGTAGATAGAACTCTTGATTCAGGACTTCGAGACTTCAACACCGATACTAGAATACTTCCTCTCATGACAGCTCTGGTGCTCCAAGTGACCTCCAACATCAGTACCTACTATGATCTCCACAGGATACCACCACATCTTCCTTCCTTCATGGTGATTCGACGAACGTCTCATTGCTTTCACGATAATCCAGATCGTCAGCAGATTTCATTAAAGATAGTACCATTGCTGCTGGACGGAAAGGGGTGAGTTTACGAGTTTTGTCTATTCATCCAAGATGATGGTCGATTTTCCCAAAAATTTTCGGCGAAGGCCAGGAAGGGCAACTGGTACTTGGAGGCGTGAGTTTTTGCCTGAAAAATGTGCCCTATTCTCCTTCCGTATCTTCTGCTTCGTCATATGAGCAATCTTGCTGGTGTGCAATCGTTCAACTTGAAGTACTTCTGTCGCACAAGGTTATTTGTTCTGTCCTGGTATCCAGAAGTGGGGTGTCTGTATGCCGACAGCATTCATTTCTCAGAGTTTCATTTTTTGGAAACATTTCGATTCATAATCGTATTGCTATGGGCAATCCATGATCGTCTGACTCAACGGAAAATAACCGTTTCTGATGCAGTTCACCTTTCAGATGAACTTTACTAGTTTTCGCTTAACTCAACGAATACAATCCGCTCCTGAGGCAGTTAACCTTTCAGTAAACTTGGATGTTTCATCGCCTAACTCAACGGGTAAAATCCGTTCCTGAGGCAGTCCACCATTAAGGCAAACTTCAAGACTTGTCGCCTTACTCAACGAATGGAATCCGCTCCTGAGGCAGTTTACCTTTTGGGTAAACTTGAAAGTTCTATCGCCTAACTCAACGGAAGGGATCCGTTCCTGAGGCAGTTCACCTTTTACGTGAACTTGGAAATATCGTCGCCTATATCAACGGACAGAATCCGTTCCTGAGGCAGTACCTTGTCAAGGAACTTGAATAGTTTTTCGCCTAACTCAACGGATGGAATCCGTTCCTGAGGCAGTCCACATCAATATTTCAGCAGGCTAAGAACTATCTGGCAATGGCGTCTTTGGTTCGAGAATCGTCCGCAAGGTGGTGCCAGGGTAAAAAATGTTCAAATTTGGTAATTTGTTTGCATTTACCGAATTTTCTGTGAAGTTGTGACAGTTGGATTGGAAAACATCAAATTTCACAGAAAGATCTGTGAAAACATATTTTACAGTTTTGATTCGGTGAATTCTTTCACAGAATTCTGCGATTCGTTCTTAGTGTGTAATCAGCACTAAGGCAAACCAGTTCGATATAGTGGAATAAAAATATAATAGAATACATTTAGGCCCTGTATAAAGTGTAAGTGGACAAAAGAGCTGTAAAATAGGTTAAGTGGTTAAGAATACTAAAGGCCTGTCGAAAAATTGCAGCACTGATCATTAATCTCATCCTCGTCGCCATTTGTGGAGTTTAGGGGTAGCGGGGTTCAATATTCACTTATATAAAATGGTAGTAACCTCCATGTAGATAAAACTCTTGATTCAGGACTTCGAGACTTCAACACCGATACTAGAATACTTCCTCTCATGACAGCTCTGGTGCTCCAAGTGACCTCCAACATCAGTACCTACTATGATCTCCACAGGATATCACCACAATGCTTAAATCGAGTTTCCAAGAATAAAAATTCAGTAAGGTTGGTGTGACCTCGGGTGTGACCCATACCAACATAGAGTTCGGAATTAGAGAGTACAGTACGCGAAATTCCATCCCTGTAATATACGCAGACACCACGCCCACGGCTATATCGGCACCAACATTTCAAAAGGGCGTAACTGCTTTTGCAACCAATGCCTTCTCATAAAGCTGTGGACCGTATCTCATCCCTCCCGAGCAATCCACTAGCACTAATAGAAAGATAAAATCCTCCTCTTTCGTTTAATAGATGTGAATTGCGTAAGATGAATGATATACGATGCACAGCTCTGTGAGAAGTAATTGGTTGTTAAAGCAGTTACGCCCTTTTGAAATGTTGATGCCGATATTGCCGATCATTTGAAGAGGAATTTACGATATCAACCGACATTAAAAGAAACATTTGTATACGACTCTAAACATGACAGTAAATGCGTGGTAGTGAAGGAGGAATTAGAATAAAAAAGAAAATGTGAGTGAAACTTCATTACAATAATTTTATCCACAACACTAAATCTCAATCAAATTTCTAACAATAATCGCTACGTGGCTCAACTTGATAAGAACCAATGATACTGTATTCATTCAAAAACTAAAATAACAAACACCAACAACACCAGCAACATCTCAGCAGCAGCAACCGTCACCAAATGGCCCCAGTCCTCAGGCAGCAGCAACAGCGAAACCATACCACATCAGCAAAAGGTTCCAGAATCAGTGCACCAGCATTATTGTGTTTGAACTCCAGCCCGATGAAAAACGTTACTCCAACAATTTAACTTGCAGGAAGGAAGAAAACATGGAAGCTAGTGGATCGGAATCATAGGAAATAATAGTGAAGGAGAAAACAGAGACTAATATGGAAAGGTATGGCGTCAAAATTAAACATATCTACGGCTGTTAAATTGATGGCATCAAGTTTATCTGATGAGGTCAAGACTCTGAGCAAAGATATAAGAGAGTTGTCGTCTTTGACCTTGGACATCACTTCTTTGGAGCCTATGCGGAGTAACCCGATGCTTGAACTCGATATTTTAAGCGAGTTGAAAACAATATCTGCGAACATGATGCCTACAACAAGCGCTGACATTGAAACTTTGAACTCCTCTCTCAATCAATCCACCAGTCTACACGCTGAATTAAATGCAGTTACACACGACAAGTCCGGTTACTCATCAAATACCGTCAAAGAAGACAAGTCCGGCTGGCGCTTACTTGGTTCAAAAAATATATGGAAAGCTGATTGGACCGACTACGACAAGCGTCAGTCGAATCGTCTAAATCAGCAAAATCAAGCTGACAAGGCCAGGAAGCGTAAAAAGCGAACAAGCCATAACAATATACGTAATGCACAAAATCAAAAAAATCGCTCCGTACCTGCCAGCCGAAACAACGACAGACATCGGAACGCGAATTTGCTGCCACCAGATAGAATTCTTCTGGCGGAAGCAAAGCAGAGGTTTTCCAAACCACCGTGTTGTTCGGCTCGCGATGCAATGCACTCTAGAAGGCCCGTACAATATCAAAGTGGAGAAACTCGAACCCCGGCTTACGATAGAAACCAGAGGGGCATCCAATTTCAGCGTGGCGAAACATTGAACCCCTACCCAGCTGATCGGGATATTGTACAACGTATCCGTGAATCATCTTGTAATTGGACGATCGGACCGCCGCCAAGGCCATCCGTCAAAAACCACTGTGCGTCGTGCTCCTGTCAGCAGCCGGGTTTTTAGCTGAATCGACGCAATCTGAGGATGTAGGATGCAATTCTTGTTTACCCAATTTGACACAATCTACGGAGGAAGAAGCAGACGACCCAGAAGCGCCTGGTAATAAATTATTAATTTTAAGTGACATTGCACAAACGAACGAATTACCAAAAATTACTTCAAAAACAAGTGCCATTGAAATTTTAGTTTATTGCCAGAATTTCAATCGCATGAAAAGCGCAAAAAAAGTAAATGAAATTCACAAACAAATTTTGAGTTCATCCTTCTCGGTTGTTTTGGGTACTGAAACCAGTTGGAATGATAGCGTTAAAAGTGAAGAAGTTTTTGGTAATGATTTTAATGTTTATAGAGACGATCGAGATTTAACTCTTACCCATAGAATGTCTGGTGGCGGTGTTCTTGTAGCAATTTCCTCAAAATTCAATTCAGAGCTTGTTACTTCTACTAAGTTTAAAGAATTCGAACAAGTTTGGGCTAAAACACAAATCGCCGGCGAAACTCATATTTTTGCATCGGTATATTTCCCACCTGATCAAGCTTGTAAATCAACATATGAAATGTTCTTCCTAGCTGCTGAAGAAATTATTTCACAATTTCCTCCGGAATTCAAAGTGCATATTTATGGCGATTTCAATCAACGTGACGTAGATTTCATATCAGATTCTGAAAATGAATGTATTTTATTACCAGTTGTAGGTGAAAATGAAACGTTACAGTTGATTTTTGAAAAAACTGCTTGTTTAGGTTTAAACCAAATTAATCATGTAAAAAATCAGCAAAATCGATATCTAGACTTTTTATTAACTAACATCCTTGAGGACTTCTGTGTGGAAGAAGCTCCCTTTCCATTATGGAAAAACGAGGTGTTCCATACCGCTATCGAGTATTCCGTTTTTATCCATATGAACGTTAACTCAAATAATTGTGACTATGAGGATGTATATGATTATAGTAAAGCCAATTATGAAAATATTAGACTTCAACTTAATAGAACTAATTGGCAATCTGTTTTAAGAAATCCAGATGTAGAATATGCTGTTGAGGCCTTTTATAGCATTTTGTCGGAAATAATTAATTCGGAAGTTCCACTAAGGAGAAAACGACGAAATAATGGTTCTAAAAATCCAGTCTGGTTCAACAGGCAAATTATTAACTTGAAAAATCGGAAACAAAAAGCTCACAAAGTATACCGACGACACAAAAGTCAAGAAAACATTGAAAAATATTTAAGCATTTGCAATCAACTTAATCTAGCCATATCCACTGCTCTTGAAGAGTACAACAGAAAAACCGAGAATGAAATAAAATCCTGTCCCAGGAACTTCTTCAATTATGCTAAAACTAAGTTGAAGTCGAGCAATTTTCCATCAAAAATGTCGTTAGATGATAAATTGGCAGAAAATTCCGATGAAATTTGCAATCTTTTTGCAACCTATTTCCAAGAAACTTATAGTACATTTTCTGATGCCGATCGCGACTATGAATATTTCTCCCACTTTCCTGACTTTACCAGCAACATCGGAATCAATCAAATCATGTTACAAGATATTTTAACCGGTCTAAAAGACTTAGATCCGAACAAAGGTCCAGGGCCGGATGGAATTCCGCCGGTTCTTCTGAAAAACCTGGCAACTGAATTTGCGGCTCCATTATTTTGGCTTTACAACATGTCACTTGAAACTGGAAAGTTTCCGAAAGGATGGAAAAAATCTTTCCTTATACCCATCTACAAATCTGGTAAAAAATCCGATGTTCGTAATTATCGTGGGATTGCCATTATCTCATGCATACCAAAACTATTTGAATCTATTATAAACAGATGTGTGTTTAATCAAATCAAACTAAGAATTACAAATGCACAACATGGATTTTTCAAAGGTCGGTCGGCTACAACAAACTTGTTAGAATTTGTTAATTACACCTTATGTGCAATGGACAGAGGTAACTATGTTGAATCACTTTACACCGATTTCAGTAAGGCGTTCGACAGACTTGACATTCCAATGTTGATTTTTAAGCTTGATAAAATGGGAATCGAGTCTAGACTACTTAAATGGATCGAATCGTACTTAACTGACCGATTACAGATAGTAAGATTTGAGGGGAAGAAGTCAGAACCTATCAACGTATCATCAGGAGTTCCCCAAGGCTCACATTTAGGACCTTTGCTTTTCATATTGTTTGTAAATGATATCACGTATATTCTAAAGCATCTCAAAATCCTTATATACGCTGATGATATGAAACTCTTTATTGAAATAAAAAATGAAGAAGACAGAGAATGTTTTTTGAGAGAAATACGGATATTTGACCAATGGTGTAGTAAAAGCCTGCTGCAGTTAAACGTGAAAAAATGTAATTCAATTACGTACAGCAGAAAACATAGTACACCACCAATAATTGTATCTTTAGGAAACCAAGAAGTTGAAAAGTGCAATAGAATTAGAGATTTAGGTGTTATCTTAGATTCTAAATTAACTTTCACCGATCATTATAACGCTATCACTCATAAAGCAACTAATATGTTAAGCTTCATTAAGCGTTTTAGCTACAACTTTCAGGACCCATACACGATAAAAACATTGTACGTCGCTTATGTAAGATCAGTTCTAGAATACTGTAGCATAGTATGGTCTCCCTACATGGTAACACATGAGGATCGAATCGAATCAATACAAAAGCAGTTCCTCCTATATGCCTTACGCAAGTTAGGTTGGTCAACATTTCCACTGCCTTCATATGAAGCTAGATGCATGCTTATAGATATTCAAACTTTGAAGGAGCGTCGCGAATTTGCCATGGTTTCGTTTATAAATGATTTAATATCTCAACGCATCGACTCCGCCAACTTACTATCATGTATAAATTTCTATGCTCCTGCTAGACTATTGAGAGGTCGTAATATATTTGCTCTAAACAAACATAGAACAGATTATGCAAAATTTGGTCCTTTGAATCGAATGATGAACCTTTATAATCAGCACTGTGCATCTATTAGTTTGACCATGTCTAGAACAAATTTGAGAAAATATTTTAGATCTTTGAGATATAATAGAATATAGTTATTAAGTGATATAGTTAAGTGAAAATGTAGTCTACGGTATGTTTGACGAAATAAATAAATAAATTTGACTTTTAGGAGGAGAAAACATGGAAATTATAGGATCGAAGTCATGGACCATAGAGGCAAGAAAAAGAGCGTGTAAGAGAAAAGGTATATTGCTTATTCCAGGCCGTCCATCGACAGCACCATTTGCGCTGGTCCTCAGGCTTCCTTTTGATGAAGACGAACCCATCCTTGGTGAAAACGTTGTGCAGCTGGCCAGTTTTCTTCAGCTTGATAGCATGCGCCTTGAGTTGACGAGCAAGAACAGTGAGATTTTCGTTCACGTAGATGCGCTTATTGATGCTGAATCCAAGATGGTTCAGTGACAAACTACGCGAAGAAAGGTACCTTTGATAGAAGTGATCACGCACATTCTTAAAAGCGAATTGTAGCACTATAGGCGGAGAAGCTCCAGCTTCAATAGGGAGACGTGCCAACCGTTTGGTGTGAATAAGTGGCAAGTTTTGTTCATTGTAGCCGAGCGCCGATGAAACCTTACTGCTGTAGCCGACCAAGTCCTCATTAGGTTTGTAGGGAACACCAGATAGTAGCAAGTCGTTTGTCCTCATCGAAGCCAGTAATCGTTCCTCATTTATAAGCGCGTTGGAACGGATATCATTGACTGATTCCGTTAATCGTTACACCTCGTTCGAACAGTCTTGCTTGAATTGCTGCACATCCTCACGCAAATCCGCGATTTCGCTCCTCAAGTCACACTTACTCTGCTCGATCCTCGAGTTCGTCTCGTTGAACCTTTGTTGCATCCGACAGAGCAGATCGTCCAACGTTTCCACATGATCGTCCGAAGAATTCAGGTCTTCCTTCGACCGCTTACAGCGATTAGATTTTGTTTCGGTCGTCAAAGGAACAAGTGTGTTTGTTTTGGTTTTACCCATTGTATGTCGGTGAACACTTGTTTTGCTTGTCACAGTAGAATAAGCGGAATGAACTTCAGTGAGTGCTTTTTTTAGCTGAATGTTCGATGACGAAACAAACAATGGCGAGCTTGCTAGTGGAAGGCAGAAAAATATGCGGAGAAAAATGTGGAATATCTGCGCAGCCTGCCAATCAATCAGGTAAATTCCATAAATCACTGCATCTGCATCCTCCGATGAGCCGTCGAACAGAGGTTGGTGAACGAAAACTTCACAGCACAGGCAATGAAATCAAATTTAGCCACAACCAACTATCTCACTCACAATTTCCAGCTCTTCCCTTCAGAAAACTTCACCTGCGCGGAATCGTCGGCCAACTCACGCAACTCCTCAATCTCGACGATCTCCCGGTGGACACAATCCAGTAGCCCGTACATGTCGAGGACGGTCTCCATCCGGAACTTATGGAATCCGGACCCGTCGAACGCACTTTCGCTTTCTCGTCCATACCTGGACCCATAGCCTGTTGGAGATATCACACAGCGGAACACACAACAGCGGGACGGGTAGCAAAGCTTTTCGGACCGGAGTAAAGCAAAACGACTGATTTTTATTTACTATTTACATTCAAGACTATAAACAATAACAAAGATCGACAACATAAAACATGTTCACGGTGTATCTTAACACATTGGTTGTCTCGATTACGAGGGGTGCTCGAATGCACAACATACATATTTCCAACATTATCTTCCCGATCGAGAGCTCATTTCTGCAGTAAAAATTGGATTCTTTCGACCACCGCTGAATTATCGACCAACAATACAGTTTGAGAAAAGGGAAATTCTGAACTCTCGTCACCCGGATGACCCCACAAGTTCATGTCATATAACTACTCCGGGGAACCAACCAGCATCCTGTGAGGCATGCACGTGCAGCCACACGTGTTTTCGTTGGAATTGATACTCTACTTGGAGGAAGTACAGGACAACATTTTCGTGAGGCCCGACGCTCATGTAGACTTGACGACTTCAAGATTTCAGGAATTTGAAGTACTGAATGGTAGCCCAGTAGAAAACATACTTGAGTCAGAAGTGCAATATATTTCAAAAAGCAGTGAATTACTTATCCATTGTCAAAATTTTAATAGAATGAAAAGTGCGTCTAAGATACATGAAATTCATAAACAGGTTTCGGCTTGCAACTTTCAAATAATTATGGCCACCGAAACTAGTTGGGACGCTAGTGTAAAAAATGGAGAAGTGTTTGGTGATCGCTTTCAATAATGTATATAGGGATGACCGTGACGAATTATTATCTAACAAAAAAAGTGGTGGTGGAGTTTTAATTGCGAAGGGATTTGATTATTCCAAACATGTTTTGAAAAAAAAAAATCTTGTTTGCAGTTTTGCTACAGGGTATATTCCCAAATCTTGGCGGGATATAACTGTGAAGTTTATTCCGAAAGTGGGTCGTGCATCGTATGAAGAAGCAAAGAGCTTCAGACCTATCAGTTTGACCTCTTTTCTTCTGAAATGCTTAGAACGCATTGTGGATCATCACATCCGTGATGTCCATCTGGCCAACGTCTCTCTTCATGTGAACCAACATGCCTACCAATCCATTGTCCACTGTGACTCTTTTACACAAGGTTGTTTATGATACCGAGGAAGCATTCGCTCAAAAGCAATCTTGTTTGGGTGTTTTCTAAGATATCGAAGGTGCCTTTGACAATGTGCCTTTCGATGCCATATTGGAAGCCGCACGGAGTCATGGTATACCTCCAAGGAATCTCGTAGCAGATACGCTTTTGAGGCAACTCAATAATAGCGGTTTTCCTACTTATGGTTTTGCTGGCGACTACCTACAGGGGATGGTCAAAATTTTTGGGATAGGCAACTTTTTTTCTCTCACAAAAAAGTTCAACATGCTATAACTTTTCATAGAGTGTATAAAAAAATCTCAAATTTTGACTGTTTGTTAACCTATTATATGTGCATCATTGGTACAAATTTGGGCTCGATTGATTAATCTTTCGCAAAGTTGGAACCGTTTGGGTAAAACACTATTTTTCAGACAACTCATTTTTGAGCTGTCATATCTCGGAAACCAGTGAACCGAATTGAATGAAATTTTGAACGTACACTAACAATATACAAATGCTTCAAAAACTATTAAAACATGGATACTTCTTGAACGTTGTAAAAAGTTATTATAGATTTATACTTTTTGGATTTTTTTTTCGAAAAAATTTAATTTTTTAAGTCAGTGTCAATAAATTTTAGTGTTGATGTCCAAAAATTTTCCATTTCTGTTCTCAAGTTATCTTTAATCAGATATATTAGAGCCTATTTAGATTAAAGGAAGAACACATTTAGTAATTTTTGTGTGGTATTGTAAATTTGACTTATTTTCCTCTATATGGGTAAAACTTTCAACCCGGTATAACCTAACTCGCCGTGAGAAAATATTACATTTTATAACGTTGTATTAAGTATCAATATATTGTTGATAAACGTTAAAAAAAACATTCAATTCGGTTCACTGGTTTCCGAGATATGACAGCTCAAAAATGAGTTGTCTAAAAAATAGTGTTTCACCCGAACGGTTCTTACTGTGCGAAAGATTAATCAAGCGAGCCCAAATTTATACCAATGATGCACATATAACAGGTTGATAAACAGTCAAAATTTGAGATTTTTTGATGCACTCTATGAAAAGTTACAGCATGTTGAATTTTTTTGTGGGAGAAAAAAAAGTTGCCTATCCCAAACATTTTGGCCACCCCCTGTATCATTGTTAGTTGGTATGTGTATCACCACCCTTTTCGACCTGATGCAAAGCGCTTTTCAGGTAGTTAAGGGTTGGTGTCGCCAATATGGCCTTTCGGTAAATCCTAGTAAAACATCTATTGTTCTTTTCACGGAAAAGCGAAACCGTAATGGTGTTCGACCTTTGCGTCTCTTTGATTCTGAAATCGATGTGACTGAACAGTTGGAGTCATTCTTGATTCCAAGCTTTCCTGGACACCTCACATTGAGTTCAGAATCAAGAAAGCTTGTATGGCCTTCGGAAAATGCCGGCTAACCTTTGGTACAACTTGGGGTCTAAAACCCAAGTATATCAAATGGATCTACACAACTGTTGTTCGGTCAATAATGGCCTATGGATGTCTTGTGTGGTGGCAGAATGGCGAAATGAGAACGGTCCGCAGCGTTCTCTTCAACTCCTACGGCAGCGCTAGAAGTTCTCTTTGACGTTGCTGCACTACACATTCATCTCAAACAAGAAGCACTTTCTTGCACTTACCGTCTACGGGTACTCGGTCTACTAGAGGAAACTCCTGTGAACCGCACATCAACACACACATCGTTGTTTCCACTTTTGGTGAATTGAGACAAAATTGTCCTTGCTCCAAGTGATCTTACAATTGCATGTAATTTCCCATAAAGGACATTTTCCACGAAATTCCCTGCCCCGGAAGAGTGGACATTTGTATATCTGGAGAGAAGTATTTCAGACGGCATCGTATATGTTACACTGATGGCTCCCTTCTCGAAGGTCGAGCAGGTGCTGGTGTTTATTCTCGTGAGCTAAGGCTGTATCAGTCTTACTCATTTGGTAGACACTGCACCGTTTTTCAGGCCGAAATCTTTGCTCTTATGTGCGGAGTGCAATCAGCACTTCAGCAGCACGTAATGGGCAAAGTAATATACTTCTGTTCAGATAGCCAGGCTGCTATTAGAGCACTTGCTTCGGCCAACTCCAGGTCGAAGCACGGAGACAAATTTCGTTCGTTTGAAACAAAAATATTCATGTTTATTCGGTAAACTGATAAAATATTTAAAACTAAAATATTATAATTTTTAAAACAAACTCAAATTACATATTGTTTTTTACAATACCCATTGAAGAGCCCCCCGTTCCGGCGTCGAGAACATAAACAAAACTCTCAAGTTCCAGCTGCATCACCAAACATGATTTCCTCTTGCAAAAAAGACAAGTTTCACCAAAAGTTTCCACGAAATCCCATTGATTTCGGGAGCGTTTGTTATCTACATGATGTTGGCATGAACTTATCCACGATGACGTCACATGCCAACTGACAGCATGCTGTGAAACGGTAACTGCGGGCCGTGTTTACTAAAATCACTGCTCACATCTTGCATCCGGCGAGATCCGGTGAACATTCAGTGAACTTTCGGTCGCTGGATGTTCATGAATATGTCATTTTTTGTAAACAGTGCCCGCAGTTACAGAAGAAAAGAAGAAGCAATCCTGAGGAAAAAGAAGACCGTGGATAAGTCCATTGAAAGTGCCACGCGGGAAGTGGATTTTCCCAGAGAAGGAAATAATTTTGTAAATTTAATTGGAAAACAAATATTTCCGTAGGGCCGACCTGCCACAAAAAAAAAACAAAAAAATTTACGTTTCTTTCTAACATAACCAGTCAGAAGATACATGTTTGTTTCAAAAATGGATTGAATTTGCTTAGAATGTGACGTTCGATTTGCTCCAAACAGTTTTATTTTTGTTGCCAGAACAATGAAACTAGCTCTCTATTCAGGGTCGTTTTTTTTTCTAAACTTCCCAGGGGTTCGTTCTCACATCAACCTCTCATGGATACTCACCAACGTGTGGGAACGCTTTTGAATTGGAACGCGTGCCCACTAGGGGTGGCACGTGTAAGATGGAACAAACTGCACAGCTTTTATACAAAAATGACTCAAAAGCCGTTAGAATATCGACATTCGCCGAACGCTTAAAAGACGAGGCTTGATGGCTATATTGTTAGCCCGGAAAAGCGGAAACAAATCAAATGGCAAGTGAACCTTATTAATTCAGGGATGCGCTAATGAAAAAAGATTCGCTACCACCTGTTCTACAAATTTAACATCCTAAGGGTTTTATTTGCCCATATTTTAGTTACTAATCCTAAACGTCACGTTTGATAAGGGTACTTGCGGTTTGGGGCATGTCTCGGCCCGGGATTCGGATCCGGTGGTGGTGGTAGCTAGGCCGGCCTGCTGATCGCTGACGGTGGTAGCTGGGGATAAAAGGCTTCTCTTCTGTGTACCTTTTCGCCGGGGGTCCGACGTCACAGGAGAAGAACGGGGAAGTACTGTTGATCTACGCTGCGGGGCTAGGGTCGGTCTAGCACACGAGTATCTGACCCGAGGGGGGGTTGATTGAGTTTGGTGGTACCGGAAACGCTTGATCGTGGTCGTCGGACGGTATTGTCCAACTGGATGGTGATGTAGGTCGCTACGGGATATCGCTGGCCCGTTCCTAGGCGGAACTTGGAGTATAATCGCTGCTTCTAGACAATGGCGTATCGTTGAATTGTCTTGCGTCAAAATGGCGGCGCTTCACAAAGGCCGTCCGAACAAAAGGTCCTCCGAACAAAGGCTGCCTCGGACAAAGGATCCTCCGGATAATAGTGACCACGCACAACGATCTTCCGGATAAACGGCTATTCCGGCGTATTGCCAGAATCGGATCACTTCGCACTAGAAAAAACTTCTCGAAGGCTTGGTGCAGTGGTCCGGGGTATTCTGTTGGTGAACCTCTGATCACGTGTAGGAATTTGGTGGTGCGCTGATACGCCGTGGAGGCGCTACTCAAGCTGGAATGCTCCTGAGGGAGAAGTTCGAAAACACAGAAAAAGGCCCTTTGGACCTGCCACAGCGAATTAATACCGTGATTATTACCCTTATCGTGACGTCACTTATTTCTTCTCTTTCCCACTTAGGCATTTTGTTTTAACTAATTACCTTTTTCTTGTATGTTTTTTCTTGTACTTGATTATAATAAACTTGTATGAGTACAATTTTTAGAAACTACAAAAGAATAATCACTTTTAGACATTTTAAATTATAGGTTTTACGACATAACATACATTATACACTTTTTACACTAGAATATACAATTTTCGAACCATACTATTAGCTTTAGGAATGATTTTATCTGAAACTTTTAACATAGAACACAAATTAGAATTAATAAGATTTTATAAATTTTCAACTAATTTTATCACTTGCCAACCTCTGTACTTGGAAAATTAGACACGTCGCGCACTACCATTTCGTTCGAGGTTGCAACAGAATGGCGGATTCTAGGTCTTGGCTGAGTATATATAATATTAAATTGTACAAAAAGGAGGGCAAACTTCGTAAAAGTTAGCGAAGTTTGACATTTCAACCACCTCTACCTGTGCAGGTATGTTCTTGATTCTTAATTTACGAGCGCCATCTATATTTCAGAATCTTTATTTTTTCAGTGTGGGCAAGCGTTTGTATCTTCTGACAGCATTCAAACCACTGCCAGCAACTAAACGTGAGAGGGTCAAATGAGAACGGGTCGGGAGAGCTGTTGTTGTCTCAAATCTCGAGAGAGACTGAGATCCTCGGCACTCAATTATGTCGATGAAATTTACAGGGTGGTTTGAATTAGGTTGTCTCAAATACTTCGGGTGGAGCCCGCAAGTTAACCTTTTTGGAACCGATGGTTACAACAAATTGACAATTTATTTGAGTTTACCTGAAATATTTTTGATTTTACCATGCTTTTTTCTGCGTGTATTTATACATAGATGGTGAAAATGGAGATGTTTATGAATTCACCAAGATCAAAATGCAAGCACACAACGCTTTCACAGGTAGACAAAGTCAAGATTTCCGCAGAAGCGGAAAGTGGTGTAAGTCATCATCGTAAGCAAATAACTGATACATGAACCTCCAGATAAGCAAGACTTTTGTTTATTGCTGCAGCTCATTGACAATGTTTTCTGACATGTTTTTCGGGTGTGACTGTTTTTGAATCACTGTGCAATAAGGTGGTCGACAATGCTTTGCATTTGTTTTTATGTTTTGATTGTATTTACATGTTGAAAATTATTAATCGATTATCAATTATTAATGAAACATATTGGCCAAGATTAAGAAAAACTCAAAACCGATTTGTTAACCTCTCGGAAGAGTGACATTGGTTGGCATTTTCAGTTTGAGATTGAATTTTGACATCCAGGTGATTTTCAGTTGGCTGACAACACAACTAATGGAGCCCCAACTAAAAAGTCACCCAACTACTAAACCCCCAACCAGCGGGTCATGACTGTAAATGTTTCCACAGCTATATTGCCAAAAGTACATATAAGTCTTATATCAGACTGGTGTTCAAAGAAAGCAATACGCGTGGACGACGCCTTAATTGATTTCAGAAAAGTATTTTCTGAAATCAATTTAGGTTTTTTTGATTTTCGGCCGAATGGTCTTTGGGACGAACGGTCTTTTCGGGCGAATGGTATTTAGGGCGAATAGTCATTTCGGGCGAATGGTCATTTCGGGCGAATGGTCTTTTCGGGCGAATGACTTTCGGGCGTTTGTAACATTCGGCCGTTTGTCATTCGGGCATTTGGAATTCGGGCTAAGGGTTTTCGGACGAATATGACAGAACCATGATATTGTTGTTCATATGTGATTTACAATTCACTAGGTGAATTTGAGGAGCTCTACTACATTCGTCGTTCAAAAATAGAATAATAAATAAAGTAACACTTTTTTAGTTCCAGGATAATATTTGGAGCTCTTACAAATGATTTCAAGCGAAAAAGCTGCATAATATTTTCATTTACAATGGGGTTCCGATTTTGGCAACAAAATTTTTATTTTCAGTTGCCTAAAACGAAACCGTGCTAGGGTGAAAGGGAATCTTTTTTCATCAACAGTTTTTTACATTTATCTGTTTGTAAATGATTACTTAATATGCCTAGTTACCATTATGGAACCATACGACGATCTAGCCCCGGAATAATTAGTTTGATCAAATTTTCGTAGAGCAGTTTGTAGCTTCATCACACTGCTACATATGAATGGATCTCTAAAATCAAATATCCTTATGCGTGTAGCTAGGAATACTTGTTACTTTTTTGAAACATTGTATGAATTGTGTGTGAACTCTTTTCATAAATGTCCTTTGTGCAATTTATAACCGCATTAGTGACGTTAAAACGCCTTAAAAGCATTAAATCTATGATAATGTTGATTTTGGATGTTAACTGCTTCTCAGAGACTTTACAGGTTGTGTTTTTTTGGAAATGCAGAATGACAGACAGAACAGTCAATACACTGTAGAAAATATTGACGTGTAATGTTGCTTACAGTGACACCAGGAAAGAAGGTGTCAAAATTAAGTTGTAAAGCAAAGAGGCAGCATTTACGTTGTCGCAAAAATAGGATCATTTTTGAAAGATACAAACATGAATATCATGAACAAATTCACCCAGTCTACACACGACCGCATACTTTACAGAATGGGGCAACTAAAAAGAAAAAAAAATGGCAGACGTTTAATTGGTATATGTCCGCATATGCATCATCCCATTTAGCAATATTTTCAAACATTACGTCAGTTTGGCATTTTGAACAGAATGATAAAATTTCTTAAAGGAGCAACAACTTTATTGAAATTCTAAACAAAATTTCTGATCTATTTTGTAACATATTCTCAATTTTTTAAATATGTGGATGATATTCACGAAATTTAACAGGAATTGCAAAAAAAAACCCATCTTATGATATTTTGTGAAACCTCTGAAAAAGTTCTGGCAAAATTTGTGCAGATATGTATTTCTGCAAAATGAATTTTGTGGGTTTATTCCCATCCGCAGCGAAATTCATGAGTAAATTCATATAAAAATCTATGAAATTCTCGAAAAGAGCCATACAGACTAAACGACTCATAACAGAACATCGAACACTAAGTCCACAGAGACCACTACCCAACAAACATTTTGGTCGAATAAGCATCGAAAAAACTGCTTTTAACCCTCGAGTGATCGCGCTGCTGTATTTTGTACAACACGTTGAAATAATCTCGCTTTTTGTTATTAGCATTACCGTGGTGCTGACGGTGGTGGCCAACCGCGCGAGTTACGGAAGGTTA
Source organism: Aedes albopictus (assembly GCF_035046485.1). Classification (NCBI taxonomy): domain Eukaryota; kingdom Metazoa; phylum Arthropoda; class Insecta; order Diptera; family Culicidae; genus Aedes; species Aedes albopictus. Next base: position 175,682,028 of record NC_085136.1, on the reverse strand, counting down.
ACCTAACTTCAACTAAAAGTGGAGCGGACCAAGTGTGATGGTTAGAACACTTGACTATCACGCTAAGGACCTGGGATCGAAACGTGAGGTCTTCCTTAGGAAGGGAAGTAAAGCGTGGGTCCCGAGATGAACTATCCTAGGGCTAATAACTTCAACTAAAGAAACTGTTGTTCAGCTACATCTGTTTTTTAGGTATGCCTATGAATTATTTGGGGCTAAAATATAAACGACTCATAAGAAAGTGATCATTCTTCATAAATAATTCCAAAAGTCCCAGTGAAGAAATAGGGGTGTAAGCAGTGATAAATAACAAAATGTCCATCAGTATCAGTATCAGTATTGTGGCTCAGACGGCACGTTCTCCTACTAATGGGAGATTTGTGCCTCGCCTATTTCAGCCAAATCATCATTTACCTGATTGGAAAAGAAGGGAAATGGGAGGAAAAAGGATGGGAGAGGAAATGTGACAGGAGGGGTGTAGGGGCCGAAAAACAAATATATAAAAGGGATCAAAGCTACCAGGGTTGTGATTTGTGATAAAATAGCAGAGAAAAAGCTAGAAGAACACAAATAACAATCCTGGTAGCATTGATCCTCTCATCAAAAAGAAACCGACAAATGGTTATTTAACAGACAGGCTGCCAACAAAACCAGAAAAAAAACCTTGATGGTCAATACTAGAAACTAGTAAAAAGTAGTTGGTGGAATGTTTCCAATTCATTTAATATGAAGAAAAAACATGCACCAACAACCACAACATGTTACAGAACATAATAGAACTTCATGTTATGAAGTCAGGAGAAGCCTTTCATCTGAAAAACAAATAAATACAAGGAATCAAAGCTACCAGGGTTGGAATTTGTGAAAAAATAGCAAAAAAAACTAGAAAAACACAAATAGCAATCCTGGTAGCATTGATCCTCTCGTCAAAATGAAACCAACAAATGGTCATTTAACAGACAGGCTGCCAACAAATCCAGAGAAAAAAAAAAAAAAAAAAAAAAAAAAAAAAACCTTGATGGTCAATACTAGAAACTAGTCAAAAGTAGTTGGTGGAATGTTTTCCATCATTTAACATGAAGGAAAACATGCACCATCCACCACAAAATAAAACTTCATGTTATGAAGTCAGAAAAAGCCTTTCAGCCAATCAAATTTAAAAATTTTCCCTATAAAAAGAAGAAATCATTTAACTATAAAAACTGGAAAAACCTTCAAATCATTTTTTAGAAGGATTTGAAGGCTTCTTCCTGTTCAGAACATCTACCTGCACTTTGTGAAAACCATAATTTAATCGAAAATTTTGTTTTTCCAAGAGTGACATAGATGCATCATCGATGCAACAAATTAGGAGTTTGTTGCCAACAGGTCTCATTTTAGATTGCACAACTTTCCAGCGATCTGCTGGAAAAGCAGGGTTTTGAAATTTGAGCCGTTTCAAAACATTGACATCACGCAAACCTTCCTTCATATCCCACGGAAGGTTTACACATACCTTGTTAAGGTGAACTGCAAATGGCTCAATAACGAATCGGAAATCCCCGGCCTTTTCGTTAATGGCAGAAAGTTTTTCTACCACCCAGTTATAGCTGCCCTCATTTTCTGGAGCGAACCAGACAACTCCATATCTTAACCCAGAACCATCAAAACTTGGAATGAAGGAGGAACTGGGTGAAGAATATAAGCAAGTATTTAAATCTCGCCAAAGAGCGTCCCTTAACGCAGGAGTAAATTGGCCGTTTTCAAGTCTTACTTGAAAACGCCAATTTTTACCATTTGTAGTTCCATCAGGAACAATAGGACTTGCATGGAAATCATTCACATCCTTTGTCCCTGTCGAAAGCACGTTTTTGTGCTCAACCTCACCACGTGGGAACTGAGTAGCCTCTGTAGTACTAGCAGTGGCAGGCAATAGAGCTAACACGCTCGACACACTGGAATCAGCAGTTCCCGAAAGCGCAGAGTTGTTGTCAATAAGTCTGCCACTATCTGTCGCTCCATGAACGACTTCCTGCATCTCGACACTAGAAACTTTGTCGTTGACAGCCATAATCGATATGCACACTTAAGTTTGAGATAACTGCGATGTTAACACGATGATGCTCACCAACAGAAAGAACGAGGTAACCACTCGCAAAGTGCTCTACAGCCAGCAGTGTCTAGTAAGATATAACTGTTGTAGTTATTGCAACCATGATGCACACACAACAGTAATTGTGTGCTCACTCGAGATTTCATATATGTATATACGGTGCGCAGTTTCACTAGAACAATACGCACAACACAATTCTGCTTTGTATCTTGCTAGTGTATACAACACCAGCGAGATCCAAAATCAGACATTATGCATACTATCAAAGATTTCCTGTACACAAAATGCATAATATCACTCGTCTAGATCGGTACTCAATTTCCAATCACTTAGGGTAAATTTCCAAGTTAGAGCTCAACTTCCGAGCCGAACAGTCGATGTTTTTCGGACGAGCAAAAATCGGAAGTCGTTCAGACTGTACGTTAGTTTTCGATCGTTTACAGTATCACGATTTGATCCATCGGGCCGTTTAGTATCGCGATGCCGCGTCGCGAAAATACTTTTCGCGTCGATTACTCACAGTTTCCAAAGCAACTTTCCCACGATGAAATCCACAAATTCATCGGGAAAGAGCTTGGTCTGACACGAGAACACGTGCGTCTGCTGCAGCCCAGCCGACGATTGGGGTGTACCTTTGTGGAGGTCATTAACCTCGAACTCGCCGAGGAAATAGTTTCGAAACACGACAACAAACATGAATTCGTGTACGACGGGAAAGCCTACAAGCTGCGGGTCATGATGGAGGACGGAGCAGTTGAAGTTCGGCTGTTCGACCTGTCCAGCGACGTCTCCAACGAGCACATCGCCGAGTTTCTCTCGGAATTTGGTGAAATTCTCAGCATTCGAGACCTTCTGTGGGACGAGCGATCCCTCTTCGGAGGTGTCAAAACCGGTGTTCGTATTGCCCGAATGGTGGTGAAGAAGAACATACCCTCTCTCGTCACGATAGGTGGGGAAGACACGGCGGTGAGCTATAAGGGGCAGCGGCAAACATGTTTGCACTGTCAAGAATTTGTGCACGTGGGAATCCCATGTGTGCAAAATAAGAAACTGCTGGCGCAAAAGCTCACAGCTGACCAGTCATACGCCAATGTGGCGAAGCAGCCAGCGCTGCTAAAAAAATCGGCAAAGCCGAACAATCGCCCGTCAGAACCCCAGACACAATCGAGCGCAACACGGCTGAACGAGCCGAAGCCGAACGAGACCCGACCGCTGCAGCAGCCGCAGGTAAACACGATGGCTCCTCCACCAACGACATCATCGATGGTTCAGAATGCCCTCATAGCACAACCTATCATCCAGCTCACGCCGATATCAGCAACAATCGGTGGCTTCTCTTCGCTCCGTAAGACAGATGGTAATGAAACTGATAACTCGCAAGCGTCACGCACTTCAACCAGCAGCAGACGGTCCCGAGGCAAGCGATCGCCTCCTGGGAAGAAGATGCGACACAATACTATCAACAACGACCAAGACCGAGCATCTGGGGACGACCTGCACTTGTAATGGCGTACACCAGTATCAACATCGGCACAATCAATATCAACACGATAACGAACCCAACCAAGCTTAATGCTTTCCGAACCTTTATTCGGACCGTCGATCTGGATATAATCTTCCTGCAAGAGGTAGAAAATGAACAGCTCACTCTACCGGGCTACAATGTCGTGTGTAATGTTGACCATGCGAGAAGAGGAACGGCGATTGCTCTCAAAGAGCACATTCGGTATTCGCACATAGAAAAGAGCCTGGATGGAAGATTAGTTGCTCTACGAGTACAGAACACGACTCTATGTAACGTGTATGCCCCGTCGGGATCCGCTCTCCGCGCCGAGAGAGAACGTTTTTACAGCAACACTATCGCTTATTATCTACGGCATCGAACTGATCACGTCATCCTCGGTGGCGACTTCAATTGTGTGATACGACAATGCGACGCGACCGGATCTAATTCGAGTCCCGCACTACAGTTCGCCGTACAGCAGCTTCGGCTGATCGATGTGTGGCAACAGCTCCGATCACGCGATATGGGATACACGTACATTACACACAACTCTTCATCCAGGCTCGATCGCTTCTATGTGAGTGCCGGGCTCCGAGAACAACTGAGAGCCACAGCTGATCACGTTTGCTGCTTCTCGGATCACAAGGCGGTGACTGCGAGACTATGCCTGCCCCTTCCCGACCGAGCGCCCGGACGTGGATACTGGTCCCTCCGTCCTCATCTTCTCACCACGGAAAACATCGAAGAGCTGCAAATCTCCTGGCAATACTGGACCCGTCAACGTCGAAATTATCCATCATGGATGGATTGGTGGCTTTTCTGCGCTAAGCCGAAAATAAAATCCTTTTTTCGATGGAAGTCCAAATTAGCATTTGATGCTTTCCATCGCGAATATCAACGCCTGTACGAGATGCTACGGCAAGCGTATGATGGCTATCATAACAACCGCGACATGCTGATAACCATCAACAGAATAAAAGCCGAACTCCTCTCTCACCAACGTCGTTTTTCGGAAATGTTAACTCGAATAAACGAAACGCTTGTAGCCGGTGAGCCACTTTCCACATTCCAACTAGGAGAGCGTACAAGGCGTAGAACCACCATCGAACAGCTGCGAGATGCCCACGGCGATGTAATCGACGACTCTGTGGAGATACGGAATCACATGGTGGAGTATTTTGCCAATCTCTATGCACGAGAAAATGTGGAGGGGGGAGAACCCGAGAGAACGTTCCAGTGCGAGAGAGTAATCTCCGAACAAGATCCAGTAAATGAAGCCTGCATGGATGATATCACAACTGCAGATATTCTGTCTGCGATCCGAACGAGCGCCTCCAAAAAGTCGCCCGGACCCGATGGTTTGCCGAAAGAGTTTTACCTTCGTACGTTTGATGTGATCCACCGGGAGCTGAACCTGGTCATGAATGAAGCTCTAAGATCGGATTTTCCATCCCAGTTCGTCGATGGGGTGATTGTGCTTGTGAAGAAGCGTGATGCGGGGGAAACTGCACGTTCTTATAGGCCGATCAGTTTGGTGAATTTCGATTACAAAATTCTATCTAGGATTTTGAAACGGCGCATTGAAAATGTACTTCGAACACATCGGGTTCTGACTGGATCACAGAAGTGCTCCAATGCGGGCAAGAATATTTTTCAAGCCACTCTAGCAGTTAAGGATAGAATTGCACAGCTGAGAGCAACCGGTCGAACTGCTAAACTGGTCGGGTTCGATTTGGACCACGCTTTCGATCGGGTGGACCATCGTTTTTTGTTTAATACAATGCGTGCGTTGGGCTTCGACGTTGAAATGGTCAACCTGTTATCTCGAATAGCAGCATCATCATCGTCGCGCTTGTTAATCAACGGTTTTCTATCACAAGCCTTTCCAATAGAGCGATCGGTCCGGCAGGGAGATCCTCTCTCTATGCATTTGTTTGTGCTTTACCTGCATCCTCTTCTGCTGCGGTTGGAGCAAGTGTGCGGCGGAGATTTGATAGTTGCGTACGCTGATGACATCAGTGCAATTATCAGTACGGTTGACCAGTTGAATACGATGCGAGATTTGTTCAAACGATTTGGGCGTGTAGCTGGCGCTCGTTTGAACGAAAGGAAGACGACAGCAATCGACGTCGGGATAATTAATGAGCCCCTTACTGTACCATGGCTGCGTACAGAAAATGCGATTAGAATTCTTGGCATCGTCTTTACAAATTCAATAGTGGAGATGGTCAACATAAACTGGAATACGCTTGTCACGAACTTCTCTCGGCAAGTCTGGCTACACTCTCAACGGAGCCTCTCACTGCACCAAAAAGTTGTTCTTCTGAACACCTTCCTCTCCTCGAAGATGTGGTATATTGCAGCACACTTAACACCCACTTCAGCACACATAGCGAAAGTCACAGCAACCATGCGGCGTTTTATTTTTCGAGGAGCGCCGGCAACTGTACCGATGGAGCAACTTGCACGCAGCAAGGAAAACGGCGGGCTAAAACTGCATCTGCCGCGGATGAAATGCCCCGCATTAATGATCAACCGACATCTTCACGAGATCGAGTCGATCCCCCACTACAACTCCTTTCTCAATTCAGCAAATCCTCCCAACGCAAACTCGCTCTCTGATCTTCCCTGCCTAAAATTGATCCTCCGAAACTATGCAGACCTTCCCTTCCAAATCCGCCTTCACCCTTCCGCCGATCTCATCCACCGTTTTTTCGTTGAGCGGACGGACAGACCAAAGGTGGAGACACAACATCCAAACTTAAATTGGCCCCGTATCTGGAGGAATATTTCGACTTGGGAGCTTACACCTTCTCTCAGGAGCCTGCTCTACATGTGGGTGAATCAGAAGCTGCGGCACCGGCAACTGCTCTTCAAAATGAGGCGGTCGGACGGAGAACAGTGCATGAACTGCGGCGCACCAGTTGAAACGATACAGCACAAATTCTTTGACTGCCCAAGGGTCAATGACGCGTTTCTACTGTTGCAACGGAAGCTGATTGCGACAACTGGCGGAAGGCGTATCGATCGTGCTGATCTACAGCGGCCGTCACTAAATCACATAGGAACTAGAGTGAAAACAATAATTCTGAAGTATTTAGCATGTTATATTTCATTCATTGATAGCAACAATGGAAGATTAGATATAAATGAACTTAATTTCAATCTTGAGATCAGTGTCTAAATAATAATGTAAATATTTTTTTTAACTTGAAATCGACAAATAAACGTACTATTTAACATCGTAAAAAAAAAAAAAAAAAAAAAATTTTTGCACGGCGAAAAAAGTTCGTCTATTGTTGCACACCTCATATGAAAAGCATGGAGTTCGCAACAATAGGAAAGTTTTCAGCCGTGCAGAAATTGGAAATTTACCCTACCTCTTATTTGCATTCTTTGGGATGTGCAAATAGAAGATAACGAAAAATAATATGTGTATATATCCCGTCCGAGATCCAGCCAAGGAAAAATTCCCACTACATGGTTATTATGAAATAGAATAAGTTACGCACGAAGATATTGATGAAATCCATTTCAATAGCAACTCACACTTCTACCCGTGTAGGTGAGAACTATTGGAAAGTGGACAACTGTCAATGCAGATAAACAAGAACCAGTGTTGGTTTTAGGTACATTGATACAGGACCAGCGTTCAGTATGAACACAGACATACGGTACTGAATACCGAAATGCGAGAGAGAACAAGAAAATAATTCTCTCATGCAGATATCGGTGCGATAGAACAAAATACCCTAGTATTATCGCAGGAAAGAGATCTTACCTTCTCTCAACAAAGACTATTGTCGATAACAATATCTTTACAGCGGTACATACACTTACCACACTTTGTCAACGAAAATGACTGAAGAGTGCGGATACACGCGAGCCGAATTTAGCACAGAGTCTCAAAATACGGATTAATTTTGAGCAAACTCTCTCCAGAGTACATGAAGCCACATACACGAGTTGTGCTACAACCCAGCACCTGCATCAGTGTTGGTACGGTGAAATATTCTTCTATCCATTTGTATACCTGAATTACGAAGAATAATTATTCCAATTTATCACTAGATTTCACATTTCCATACACTCAGAATATTCTTTCGTAAAACCTCAACGAATATGTTTCGTAAAACTAGTTTTCGTAAATTGAAAGCAATTTGCGTATAATGTACGGTCCATTCGTACCACCATGCTGAAACAATACAAATTGAGTTGTATCATGTACGAAATCACGAATCCGACACGCGGTCAACTTGCTCATTCGTAGATTTTAGCTCCAGCTGTGTAGAATAAAACAAAACATACAAATGTCATACGTTTTTTACTAACCATGCGTAAAAAGAAAATTTTGCTTCGTAGAATGCAACAAAGTTTTGCAGTCCTCACTGACGCTTGGTTGGATCGCAGAGAAAATAAAGCAACCTGTTTTCATGAGCATATGACGGTGCGTATGCGAGAAGAGGAAAGGAAATACGCTCTCGGTTGGAAGTGAGGGTTATTTATAAACAGAACCAAAGTGGAAAGCGTTCTGGTTGTTTTTGGATGGTTTCAACAAGCGCCCACAGATGGGTGGTTAGCACTGGTAGGTATCAATCAGAAGATACGTGAATCGAAGCCTGTGGTATCCAAGTGGACGAACGTGTGGTATTTTTTAAGCATGTTTAATGTCATTCCGACAAAAAAAAGAGACAGAAAAATGTGTCGGAGCAATTTTGTACGAAAAGAACTCATTCACATTACGAAGCTTTTCGTTGCAGAAAACAACGAATGGCATTTGTAAACATGACGAGTGATTTCGTACAATGAAACAAAATATATTTTCAGTGTATAATTTCATAGGAAAGAATGGAACACTACACTTTCTTCAACAAAAACATGAGTTTAGATTTAAGATAATCTCTCAGTTTCACTAGATTGACCCCAAATCTAGAGGAGCCAACAAACCTACGTCCACTACCCAAAGTTATCCAGCTTCTATTGCTGTATTTTGTACAACACGTTGAAATAATCTCGCTTTTTGTTATTAGCATTACCGTGGTGCTGACGGTGGTGGCCAACCGCGCGAGTTACGGAAGGTTAACCTAACTTCAACTAAAAGTGGAGCGGACCAAGTGTGATGGTTAGAACACTTGACTATCACGCTAAGGACCTGGGATCGAAACGTGAGGTCTTCCTTAGGAAGGGAAGTAAAGCGTGGGTCCCGAGATGAACTATCCTAGGGCTAATAACTTCAACTAAAGAAACTGTTGTTCAGCTACATCTGTTTTTTAGGTATGCCTATGAATTATTTGGGGCTAAAATATAAACGACTCATAAGAAAGTGATCATTCTTCATAAATAATTCCAAAAGTCCCAGTGAAGAAATAGGGGTGTAAGCAGTGATAAATAACAAAATGTCCATAAACAAATTAAAAAATGCATAAATAAATCAAAAGTTTCCATAAATAATTGATTTTTGAGCAATTAAAAACATCAAAAATGCTATGAATAAATCAACTGTTGCAATAAAAAAAGCCATTTTTCCCACCAAATAACTTCGAATTTTCCGTAAATAAATTCGATTTTTCCATAATAAATTAGAAAACTCACAATAAAAAATATCGAAAAAGCAATAAACAATTCAAAAAGTGCAATAAACAAAAAAATAAATAATCAATAAATGTCAAAAAACGTGATGCCGCACAGAGGATTGAGGAACTGAGGCGGCAGAAGGCCGCCGAAGCTTCCGATATCCGATGCACCGCAATTGCATCGTTTTGGTTCTAGGCAAACCACAGATCCAAGAATTTGCCCGGTATAATGTAAACATAGATGTTATCCCTTGTTTAGGTCCGACGAGCGATAGCGAGTTCGGACAGCATGCAATTGCTCGGTAAACTGCAATCATAGTTACGCAAGATTTTCAGTCGTTTCAGTCATATAAGTGCGATTCAGCATTTCACTGTCTCATACTTGTAGGAATTCTTCTTTGATTGACTTAAACACATTTTTTTTCAAATTCATTTTTTCAATTATTTATTTTTTTCCCGATCCGAGAATCAACAACCGTTCATCGCAACATTCCTTACCAAACTTTCTCATTCAACGCCTCCTTCGTTCTTCCTCGCTTGTTGTCGTCACTTCACGCCATTCATCCACTCGCATGCCACGCACACCAGCGCATCCATACACGTCGCATCTCGCGTCGCATGTTGACTTCGTCGAGCTTGCGTAGCTTCGTTTTTTGTTTTGTTGGAGTTTCGTTTTCCGTTTGGCCCGAGGAGCTGTGCCTCATAAACGCCACTGACTTTGCGTAGCTTCATTGGAATGAAGCTACGGAACCGCTCTACCGTTATCTCCCATAATTGAAAACACTGAAGCAAATTCTGATGCTATTTCTTTTTGTATTGTTATTAGAATATCTCAAACAAGTGAACTTATAGATAAATAGATAAACCTTATCCTATCCCAAACAATTTAATGTATCTGTATATCTTCCTACATCCTCCGTCTCCCCTACTCTTAAAAATAGTTTGAAAAGATAAAACATTTTAAGGTTTTAATCAATATTGCAAAATTATTATTTATAAAAAAAATTGAATACCTGCAAAAAATATAAATCAAAACCCGCAAAATGTGATAAAATTATTTAAAAAAAACCTGTAAATAGATAAAAGAAAATAATTAGGCATAAAGCAAAATTGAAAATTGAATCGAACCATATGTCGTATTTATTGCGTGTTTCCTTGGCCACTAGATTCGAAGGTTGATTCGACACCCTACTTCAAACGCACTTTTCGACGAAACTCGTCAATAAGATCTCTTTGTTGTCATTTTTGCACTAACAGCCTTGTATATACGACTTTTTATCGTCATCGTTGCAGAAAAGGAAGAGAGCGAAGATAAAATGTGAATAAGCCAGCAAAAATTAACACGTGTTACTCTGCCACTTTTGGCACATTTGTCTGTAAATCAAGGTGTAAAGGCAAAAAACGGACGATTTTTGGGACTGCTCCTGGCACGAACGTTCCTAACCGTTGTGTTCGATAAGAGAATACCCCCATAGTATAATTGTAAATTACTAGATTATCAAAGACCTATGTCAGGAGTTCTCATACTTTTCCCGTGACCCACTTTCGATTTTGTAAGAATTTGGCGACCCACCAGCACGCATTTTCGATTTTTTTTTGATAATTTAGACTGACCTTTAAAATAAATACATTTTACCACTTTCATAGATTTTGATAAACTTACGTTACATAGCACAGCACTCAAAGTTTAAAAATAGTTTTATTAATTGATAGTGCTCTTTTCGATTTTTGAAAAAGTCTAAGTAAGGTTCAGGTACCCAAGTGTTCAGCTTCAGCAAACTCTTAGTCTAAAGAATTTGAGATAAGTTTCTCATATATTTAAGCAGTCTGGCTCCATGCAACACTACATAATAGGGTTTTGGTATTCTCTCACACATATAATAATAATATTATTAACAAAAAAAAACAAAAATCATGCAAATAATACAAAGCCGTTGAAGATACAGTGGAAGAAGCAAAAACTGCAGAACGCCAAGATCTACTTTAAAATGAAAGGTTTTATTTTCAATCCGGAATGCTATACATATTTACAGCGAGTAGGTGGACATCAAGTAGAAATTTTAGAATTTGGTACTGCTGGATGGTTACATGAATCCTCTTTGAATTTTTAGTCGTATCCTATATACACGCTTATTTTAAGTCTATTTTTATTGATTTCCATAAAAGTTCAGATGACCGACATTCAGAAGAAATTTACCAAAATTCAATTTTACTGAAGTTTGCTTCAGTCGAAGTCCAGTAATTTATTAACTGCTGAACTTGGCGTGTAAATGTAACTTGAACTCTTTTTTTTCCGGAACACAAGTAAATCTAAAATTTAATCCTAAACTTGAACCATCTGATTGAAAGCCCATAGCTTCAGAATCGATACCACAACGCCGACATTTTTCAATATCCAATATACTCCAGACTTACACTCATAATACAGAATTTTGATTAGAATTAAGGAAAAACCGAATCCCTAGATATAACTCTGCCGATTATCTAGGGGAGTATTTGTAATTTTGAAAAAAAGCTAGCAAGCATTATCATTAGACATAAGCTAATTAAGATATTAATTAAAATATTGCTCAAGCCTTCGCGACCCACTAAAAATCAGCCCGCGACCCACCAGTAGATAAAGAATTTAATCTGAAAAATATTAAAAACTCATCGGACCCGATATTTTGATAAATATTTTTTTTTATCTGCCTCATCAAAATGCAAAATCCAGCCAAAAATTTTTGAAAGACACCATCTCATGCCATCTTTCAGACACATCTCATGTCATCTTTCAAACACATCTCATGCCATCTTTCAGACATATCTCAGGCCATCTTTCAAACACATCTCAGCCAACTTTCAGTCATATCTAGTGCCACCTTTCAGACATATCTAGTGACATCTTTCAGACACATCTCATGCCATCTTCCAAACACATCTCATGCCATCTTTCAGACATATCTCAGGCCATCTTTCAGACACATCTCAGCCATCTTTCAGACACATCTCATGCCATCTTTCAGACACATCTCATGCCATCTTTCAGACATATTTCATGCCATCTTTCAGACATATTTAGTGCCATCTTTCAGGCACATCTCATGCCATCTTTCAGACATATTTCATGCCATCTTTCAGACATATCTAGTGCCATCTTTCAGACACATCTCATGCCATCTTTCAGACACATCTCGTGCCATCTTTCAGACACATCTCATGCCATCTTTCAGACATATTTCATGCCATCTTTCAGACATATCTAGTGCCATCTTTCAGACACATCTCATGCCATCTTTCAGACATATCTAGTGCCATTTTTCAGACACATCTCATGCCATCTTTCAGATATATCTAGTGCCATTTTTCAGACACATCTCATGCCATCTTTCAGACACATCTCATGCCATCTTTCAGACACATCTCAAGCCATCTTTCAGACACATCTCATGCCATCTTTCAGACACATCTCAGCCATCTTTCAGACACATCTCATGCCATCTTTCAGACACATCTCATGCCATCTTTCAGACACATCTCATGCCATCTTTCAGACATATTTCATGCCATCTTTCAGACATATCTAGTGCCATCTTTCAGACACATCTCATGCCATCTTTCAGACATATCTGGAGCCATCTTTCAGACACATCTCATGCTATCTATCAGACACATCTCATGCCATCTTTCAGACATATCTAGTGCCATCTCTCAGACACGTCTCATGCCATCTTTCAGACATATCCGGTGCCATCTTTCAGACACATCCCATGCCATCTTTCAGACATATTTCATGCCATCTTTCAGACATATCTAATGCCATCTTTCAGACACATCTCATGCCATCTTTCAGACATATCTAGTGCCATCTTTCAGACAGTCTCATGCCATCTTTCAGACATATTCGGTGCCATCTTTCAGACACATCCCATGCCATCTTTCAGACATATTCGGTGCCATCTTTCAGACACATCCCATGCCATCTTTCAGACATATTTCATGTCATCTTTCAGGCATATCTAGTGCCATCTTTCAGACACATCTCATGTCATCTTTCAGACATATCCGGTGCCATCTTTCAGACACATCCCATGCCATCTTTCAGACATATTTCATGCCATCTTTCAGACATATCTAGTGCCATCTTTCAGACACATCTCATGCCATCTTTCAGACATATCTAGTGCCATCTTTCAGACACATCTCATGCCATCTTTCAGACATTTTTCATGCCATCTTCCAGACATATCTAGTGCCATCTTTCAGACACATCTCATGCCATCTTTCAGACATATCTCAGGCCATCTTTCAGACACATCTCAGCCATCTTTCAGACACATCTCATGCCATCTTTCAGACACATCTCATGCCATCTTTCAGACATATTTCATGCCATCTTTCAGACATATTTAGTGCCATCTTTCAGACACATCTCATGCCATCTTTCAGACACATCTCGTGCCATCTTTCAGACACATCTCATGCCATCTTTCAGACACATCTCATGCCATCTTTCAGACATATTTCATGCCATCTTTCAGACATATCTAGTGCCATCTTTCAGACACATCTCATGCCATCTTTCAGACATATCTAGTGCCATTTTTCAGACACATCTCATGCCATCTTTCAGATATATCTAGTGCCATTTTTCAGACACATCTCATGCCATCTTTCAGACACATCTCATGCCATCTTTCAGACACATCTCAAGCCATCTTTCAGACACATCTCATGCCATCTTTCAGACACATCTCAGCCATCTTTCAGACACATCTCATGCCATCTTTCAGACACATCTCATGCCATCTTTCAGACACATCTCATGCCATCTTTCAGACATATTTCATGCCATCTTTCAGACATATCTAGTGCCATTTTTCAGACACATCTCATGCCATCTTTCAGACATATCTAGAGCCATCTTTCAGACACATCTCATGCTATCTATCAGACACATCTCATGCCATCTTTCAGACATATCTAGTGCCATCTCTCAGACACGTCTCATGCCATCTTTCAGACATATCCGGTGCCATCTTTCAGACACATCCCATGCCATCTTTCAGACATATTTCATGCCATCTTTCAGACATATCTAATGCCATCTTTCAGACACATCTCATGCCATCTTTCAGACATATCTAGTGCCATCTTTCAGACAGTCTCATGCCATCTTTCAGACATATTCGGTGCCATCTTTCAGACACATCCCATGCCATCTTTCAGACATATTCGGTGCCATCTTTCAGACACATCCCATGCCATCTTTCAGACATATTTCATGTCATCTTTCAGGCATATCTAGTGCCATCTTTCAGACACATCTCATGTCATCTTTCAGACATATCTAGTGCCATCTTTCAGACACGTCTCATGCCATCTTTCAGACATATCCGGTGCCATCTTTCAGACACATCCCATGCCATCTTTCAGACATATTTCATGCCATCTTTCAGACATATCTAGTGCCTTCTTTCAGACACATCTCATGCCATCTTTCAGACATATCTAGTGCCATCTTTCAGACACATCTCATGCCATCTTTCAGACATTTTTCATGCCATCTTCCAGACATATCTAGTGCCATCTTTCAGACACATCTCATGCCATCTTACAGACATATCTGGTGCCATCTTTCAGGCACATCTCATGCCATCTTTCAGACATTTTGCCTTCTTGGATTGAGGATTTCAAGCTCAATGTTCCCAATAAAGCATCAAAACCAGAAAATATTTCCTTGGTTCATTCAATAGTCCTTGCTTTAGATTCATCCATTCCAAATCTCCGATCTCTAAGCCTTCTTGGATTGAGGTTTTCAAGCTCAATGTTCCCAATAAAGCATCAGAACCAGAAAATATTACCTTGATTCGTTCAATAGCCCTTGCTTTAGATTCATCCATTCCAAATCTCCGATCTCTAAGCCTTCTTGGATTGAGGTTTTCAAGCTCAATGTTCCCAATAAAGCATCAGAACCAGAAAATATTACCTTGATTCGTTCAATAGCCCTTGCTTTAGATTCATTCATTCCAAATCTCCGATCTCTTAGCCTTCTTGGATTGGGGTTTTCAAGCTCAATGTTCCCAACAAAGCATCAAAACCAGAAATTATTTCCATAAATTATTTAATAGTCCTTGCTTTAGATTCATTCATTCCAAATCTCCGATCTCTTAGCCTTCTTGGATTGAGGTTTTCAAGCTCAATGTTTCCAATAAAGCATCAAAACCAGAAAATATTTCCTTGATTCATTCAATAGTCCTTGCTTTAGGTTCATCCATTCCAAATCTCCGATCTCTAAGCCTTCTTGGATTGAGGTTTTCAAGCTCAATGTTCCCAACAAAGCATCAAAACCAGAAATTATTTCCATAAATTATTCAATAGTCCTTGCTTTAGATTCATCCATTCCAAATCTCCGATCTCTAAGCCTTCTTGGATTGAGGTTTTCAAGCTCAATGTTCCCAATTAAGCATCAAAACCAGAAATTATTTCCTTGGTTCATTCAATAGTCCTTGCTTTAGATTCATCCATTCCAAATCTCCGATCTCTAAGCCTTCTTGGATTGAGGTTTTCAAGCTCAATGTTCCCAATAAAGCATCAAAACCAGAAAATATTTCCTTGGTTCATTCAATAGTCCTTGCTTTAGATTCATCCATTCCAAATCTCCGATCTCTAAGCCTTCTTGGATTGAGGTTTTCAAGCTCAATGTTCCCAATTAAGCATCAAAACCAGAAATTATTTCCTTGGTTCATTCAATAGTCCTTGCTTTAGGTTCATCCATTCCAAATCTCCGATCTCTAAGCCTTCTTGGATTGAGGTTTTCAAGCTCAATGTTCCCAATTAAGCATCAGAACCAGAAAATATTACCTTGATTCGTTCAA
Source organism: Aedes albopictus (assembly GCF_035046485.1). Taxonomy (NCBI): domain Eukaryota; kingdom Metazoa; phylum Arthropoda; class Insecta; order Diptera; family Culicidae; genus Aedes; species Aedes albopictus. The sequence continues at coordinate 175,666,002 of NC_085136.1, read as the reverse complement.
TAGCCCTTGCTTTAGATTCATCCATTCCAAATCTCCGATCTCTAAGCCTTCTTGGATTGAGGTTTTCAAGCTCAATGTTCCCAATAAAGCATCAGAACCAGAAAATATTACCTTGATTCGTTCAATAGCCCTTGCTTTAGATTCATTCATTCCAAATCTCCGATCTCTAAGCCTTCTTGGATTGAGGTTTTCAAGCTCAATGTTCCCAATAAAGCATCAAAACCAGAAAATATTTCCTTGATTCATTCAATAGTCCTTGCTTTAGATTCATTCATTCCAAATCTCCGATCTCTTAGCCTTCTTGGATTGAGGTTTTCAAGCTCAGTGTTCCCAATAAAGCATCAAAACCAGAAAATATTTTCTCGGTTCATTCAGTAGTCCTTGCCTCAGATTTATACATTCCAAATCTCCGATCTCTAAACCTTCATGATTTGCGGTTTTCAAGCTCAGTGTTCCCAATAAAGCATCAAAATTAGAAAATATTACCTTGATTCGTTCAATAGCCCTTGCTTTAGATTCATTCATTCCAAATCTCCGATCTCTTAGCCTTCTTGGATTGAGGTTTTCAAGCTCAATGTTCCCAACAAAGCATCAAAACCAGAAATTATTTCAATAAATTATTTAATAGTCCTTGCTTTAGATTCATCCATTCCAAATCTCCGATCTCTTAGCCTTCTTGGATTGAGGTTTTCAAGCTCAATGTTCCCAATAAAGCATCAAAACCAGAAAATATTTCCTTGATTCATTCAATAGTCCTTGCTTTAGATTCATCCATTCCAAATCTCCGATCTCTTAGCCTTCTTGGATTGAGGTTTTCAAGCTCAATGTTCCCAACAAAGCATCAAAACCAGAAATTATTTCAATAAATTATTTAATAGTCCTTGCTTTAGATTCATTCATTCCAAATCTCCGATCTCTTAGCCTTCTTGGATTGAGGTTTTCAAGCTCAATGTTCCCAACAAAGCATCAAAACCAGAAATTATTTCAATAAATTATTTAATAGTCCTTGCTTTAGATTCATCCATTCCAAATCTCTGATCTCTGAGCCTTCTTGGATTGAGGTTTTCAAGCTCAATGTTCCCAATAAAGCATCAAAACCAGAAAATATTTCCTTGATTCATTCAATAGTCCTTGCTTTAGATTCATCCATTCCAAATCTCCGATCTCTTAGCCTTCTTGGATTGAGGTTTTCAAGCTCAATAAAGCATCAAAACCAGAAAATATTTCCTTGATTCATTCAGTAGTTCTTGCCTCAGATCCATACATTCCAAATCTCCGATCTCTAAACCTTCATGATTTGTGGTTTTGAAGCTCAATGTTCCCAATAAAGCATCAAAACCAGAAAATATTACCTTGATTCATTCAATAGCCCTTGCTTTAGATTCATTCATTCCAAATCTCCGATCTTTTAGCCTTCTTGGATTAAGGTTTTCAAGCTCAATGTTCCCAATAAAGCATCAAAACCAGAAAATATTACCTTGATTCTTTCAATAGTCCTTGCTTTAGATTCATCCATTCCAAATCTCCGATCTCTTAGCCTTCTTGGATTGAGGTATTCAAGCTCAATGTGCCCAATAAAGCATCAAAACTAGAAAATATTTCCTTGATTCATTCAGTAGTTCTTGCCTCAGATCCATACATTCCAAATCTCCGATCTCTAAACCTTCATGATTTGTGGTTTTCAAGCTCAATGTTCCCAATAAAGCATCAAAACCAGAAAATATTACCTTGATTCATTCAATAGCCCTTGCTTTAGATTCATTCATTCCAAATCTCCGATCTCTTAGCCTTCTTGGATTGAGGTTTTCAAGCTCAATGTTCCCAATAAAGCATCAAAACCAGAAAATATTTCCTTGGTTCATTCAATAGTCCTTGCTTTAGATTCATCCATTACAAATCTCCGATCTCTAAGCCTTCTTGGATTGAGGTTTTCAAGCTCAATGTTCCCAATAAAGCATCAAAACCAGAAAATATTACCTTGATTCATTCAATAGCCCTTGCTTTAGATTCATTCATTCCAAATCTCCGATCTCTTAGCCTTCTTGGATTGAGGTTTTCAAGCTCAATGTTCCCAATAAAGCATCAAAACCAGAAAATATTTCCTTGATTCATTCAATAGGCCTTGCTTTAGATTCACCCATTCCAAATCTCCGATCTCTTAGCCTTCTTAAATTGAGGTTTTCAAGCTCAATGTTTCCAATAAAGCATCAAAACCAGAAAATATTTCCTTGATTCATTCAATAGTCCTTGCTTTAGGTTCATCCATTCCAAATCTCCGACCTCTTAGCCTTTTTGGATTGAGGTATTCAAGCTCAATGTTCCCAATAAAGCATCAAAACTAGAAAATATTTCCTTGATTCATTCAGTAGTCTTTGCCTCAGATCCATACATTCTAAATCTCCGATATCTTAACCTTCATGATTTGTGGTTTTCAAGCTCAATGTTCCCAATAAAGCATCAAAACCAGAAAATATTTTCTTGATTCATTCAATAGCCCTTGCTTTAGATTCATCCATTCCAAATCTCCGATCTCTCAGCCTTCTTGGATTGAGGTTTTCAAGCTCAATGTTCCCAATAAAGCATCAAAACCAGAAAATATTTCCTTGATTCATTCAATAGTCCTTGCTTTAGATTCATCCGTTCCAAATCTCCGATCTCTTAGCCTTCTTGGATTGAGGTTTTCAAGCTCTGTGTTCCCAATAAAGCATCAAAACCAGAAATATTTCCATGATTCATTCAATAGTCCTTGCTTTAGATTCATCCATTCCAAATCTCCGATCTCTTAGCTTTCTTGGATTGAGGTTTTCAAGCTCAGAGTTCTCAATAAAGCATTATAACCAGAAAATATTTCCTCAATTCATTTAGTAGCCCTTGCCTCAGGTATAAATAATACATTATTTTTTTAATTTTTATTACTGCTTTAACGATTTTTTGACATGGGCTTTTACAGCGAACTTTCTCCATACGAGCCGGTGTCAACGTCTTTGGCAAACACTTACATTGATTTCTCAGTAGTTTTCAACTTATATTCATAATATGTGCAATTGAATGTATCAAAACGTGGCCATGAATTTATATAAAAAGTATAGCATAGATAAAAACAAAGCTCATAAACTTAAGAATATTGCATCTTAATTTTCTTTTTGGACTACCGTGCAAATAATCAATCGTTTAAAATATTTGTTCAAACACCAAAGCAAGTAGCAAGTCGACACTGATTTTTCATTGTCGAAGTATTGATTATTTGATTTGACTTTATTTCAGAGACTTTCAGCCCTTTTGCTGGTTCGTCTTTCAAAATTGTCGAAGTAACCAAATTGATTATTCCATACAACACCACAATATTTGTATCCGATGATGAAAATTTAAGCTTAAGGGTTTGTACCCATGCATGCTAAAATGGGTGGGCACTATTTCGGTAGTCGCAATCACAATCGTCCTTCCATTGGAAAAGAACCTTACCTTATTTCAGCATTTCATAGTTTCCACCAACCCGTTCACCTTTACACTTAACCAACCTCTGCTGCGAGTCGACGCGGCGCCTTTTCCAATGACGCCAGCGCACCACTTTACAAATTTCCGAGCCGGTTTATTTTCTGCACAACACTAATCCCACCTGAAAATCACTTCCTCATCACAACACAGGTTCCCACCGGCTGCGCCATTGTAGGAATTCTTCTTTGATTGACTTAAACACATTTTTTTTCAAATTCATTTTTTCAATTATTTATTTTTTTCCCGATCCGAGAATCAACAACCGTTCATCGCAACATTCCTTACCAAACTTTCTCATTCAACGCCTCCTTCGTTCTTCCTCGCTTGTTGTCGTCACTTCGCGCCATTCATCCACTCGCATGCCACGCACACCAGCGCATCCATACACGTCGCATCTCGCGTCGCATGTTGACTTCGTCGAGCTTGCGTAGCTTCGTTTTTTGTTTTGTTGGAGTTTCGTTTTCCGTTTGGCCCGAGGAGCTGTGCCTCATAAACGCCACTGACTTTGCGTAGCTTCATTGGAATGAAGCTACGGAACCGCTCTACCGTTATCTCCCATAATTGAAAACACTGAAGCAAATTCTGATGCTATTTCTTTTTGTATTTTTTTATTTTATTTATTTATTTCTTTGACCTTCATCGGGCATAGAGCCTTAATGAAGCCTGGCTGGGAAAAGCCTTTTTGAGTTGCCCACATCATACGGCTCACTCAAATAGGCATAAAAACCCAGCATCTTTTGAATACATATACACATTAAAACATAGGCAAAAAATAATAATAATAATAATAGTACAAAAATGCCTTAAAAACTAAATTGTTACAAATAAAAAAGTCATTCTATAAAAGCATTACACATAACACAAAAAAAATATATATAAAATAAAAACACATAGTTTCTTCCACAGAGTATGTTCAGCTTCTGAGCTATCGATGGCTATCCTGAAGCCTTCGTTTGAACGACTCGGCGGAAGTGTTGAAGTCGAACAGGTAGTGTACACTGTTGAAAATGTCAGACATGAACCGGATTGGTTCATGCATTCCATAGCCTGAATTTCTCGATTCAAGCATTAAAAATCCACGTTGGCGAAGTACTCGCATTGGAGCATAAATGTTGATTCGGCTAAGGATCTCAGGAGAATCCAACTCTCCCAGCAGAATTTTGGCCACGAAAACAGCTTGAGCGTCCTTCCTTCTCTGTTCAAGAGTTTCGATGCCGAGCAATCTACAACGGTTCTCATACCTTGGAAGATTGATAGGATCCTGCCATGGTAGATTACGGAGGGCGTATCTCACGAACTTTCGTTGTATCGCTTCAATCCTAGCGATCCAACTTGACTGATAGGGACACCACACTACCACATTCGATTCAAGAATAGATCGGACCAAAGCGCAGTATAACGATCGTAAACATAGAGGATCGCGGAATTCGTCAGCTATTTTAAACATGAATCCAAGTTGTCTGTTTGCTCTGGAAATTATGTCATTGTAGTGTACTCGGAAGGTGATCGCAGTATCCAGAATTACGCCCAAATCACGCACCTCAGTTACACGTGCCAGTGGTTGACCGCCGATGACATAAGCATAAGTAATTGGTGTTCGTTTTCGATGGAAGGATATGACGTGGCACTTATGCAGACTCACCGTCAGCAAGTTGGTAGTACACCACTCGACGAAGGACTGAATAGACAGCTGTAGTTGTACACAATCCTGGAGGCAGCGAATTAGCACGTATAACTTTGCGTCGTCTGCGTAAAACAGACGGATTCCTGGTGGAAGCACGCTGGACAGATCATTGAGGAATATGGAAAACAGTAATGGCCCCAAGTTGCTGCCTTGTGGAACTCCAGACAAGTTCGAAAAAGGCTCCGATGTTTCCGATCCGATTTTGACGACCAGCCTTCGATCCGTTAGGTATGATTTGAACCAGCGAATGAGATCGTCAGAAACACCCAGTTTTCCCAGCCGCGCGAGCAGTATCCCGTGGTCCACGCGATCGAAGGCAGATTTCAAGTCTGTATATACAGTATCGACCTGCATTCCGGAATCCAGATGACGCAGGCAGAATGAGACGAACTGAACGAGATTTGTAGAGGTTGACCTCCTGGGATAAAAACCATGTTGGTCCTCGGAGATGTAGTTTTTGCAAGAATTGAATAGCACACTATTCATCACGATTTCAAATATCTTTGAGCATGCACACAATGATGTTATTCCACGGTAATTCTCGATATTCTGCTTGTCGTTCTTTTTGTGTACAGGAAACATTATGGAAGACTTCCAGCTGGTAGGAAACTTACCCTGTCGAATTGAAGCGTTAAAAATCGACACCAATGGACGAATCAAGATTTCGCCGCACCTCTTGAAAATGCAAGATGGAATTCCGTCAGGGCTGGTATAAGAAGACTTCAGTTTCAAAATAGCATTCTTAACTTGCTCGGGCGTGATTTGCAACTGACTCAACGAACAAACATTGTCCGGCGTGTTTCTACACGCACGTTCGATTTGGGCAGGAGTAGAGGTAGAGGTATTGAAGGCGCTTTTGAAATGGTTTGCAAAAAGATTACACTTTTCTCTCGCCGAGTTGCCAACGTCATTTCTTAAAAACATCTCTACAGGTAAACCTTCTTCTTTCCGTTTCGAGTTGACGAATTTCCAGAACTGCTTGGGATTTCTGCGCAAATTTCTCTGTGTCCGTAGGGTGTATCGTTTGTACAGAAAACGACTATAAAGTCGATAATTGTTACTTGCTCGGTTAAATAGATGCTTGTTGACAGAGCACCGATGTCTACAGTATCGACGAAGCATTTTAGATCTAATCTGCTTCAATCGTCGCAAATGCGCGTTTCCCCACGGAGGTTTAGGAGATGGTCTGCGCAACGGAATGTGTTCTTCCATGACGCTGTGCAGTTCGCGGTAAAAGAACTCAACAGCTTCATCGACGTCGGCAGCGGAATCCAAAATGGACCAGTCAACGTCGTAAAGTGCTCCAGCTAACTCGGCATAATTTGCTCGGGAGAAGTCCAAGCTTGGAATATCAATCGGTACATCGACTTCGGGAACCGAAAGAGATAATTCCACTACAAAAGGAGGGTGGTTCGGGTCCAATACGGAAAGAGGGTCATCAATCTCGGACAGTGTGTACCTATCCAGCGTGCACTCGTTTACCAGAGCAAGATCTAACAAGCGACTGTTGCTGTTAAGTATAGAATTGACTTGTGTTAGCCCGAGTAGGTTGAATCCATCCAGAAGAGAGGCGCAGGCGGGGGAAACACGAGACCGCATTACATCCACTTTTGGAAGTGCGTCTGCTTGAAAATTCCAAACGAGTCCAGATTGGTTATAATCACCGAGCAAAATCGCGTGGTCATTAACGTTAAGATTTGAAAAAACAGCTCCAATCGACTCGATGTGGCTGTCCACGCAAGACTGTTTTGAGCTATGATCCGGCGGTAGGTAGATAACTCCAATACTCATTGAACAGTTCACTAGTTTCAACTTTACCCACAGGTGTTCAAGTGAATCGGCGACGGGAGATCGATCAACGGAACAGTTGATGTGACGCGCTACGGCTATTAGAACACCACCGCCGCGAGTTTTGCTGCTGTTACGGACGTTACGATCGTTTCGAAAGACTGAATAACTATTCCCGAAGATTTGCGTTGAAAAAATCTCATCTGAGAGCCACGTTTCGGTGAAGACGATGACATCGTAGCAGCATGTGGAAATAGCTAGAAACACACTATCTATTTTTGAACGCAAACCCCGTACGTTCTGGTAGTAAACGGACAAATGCGAACTGTTGGCTGCATTGCAAGTGGCTGATGAGGTGCTTGTAGAACTAGACGCAGATGGTGCATTCCCGATTAGAATATCTCAAACAAGTGAACTTATAGATAAATAGATAAACCTTATCCTATCCCAAACAATTTAATGTATCTGTATATCTTCCTACAATACTTTCCTGCATTTGTTTTTCATGGGTAATTTCGTCATTTTTTATTGCATTTTTGTATTTTTTATTGCTCTTTCGATATTTTTTTATTGTGAATTATCTAATTTATTATGGAAAAATCGGATTTATTTATGGAAAATTCGAAGTTATTTGGTGGGAAAAATGGCTTTTTATAATGCAACAGTTGATTCATTCATAGCATTTTTGACGTTTTTAATTGCTCAAAATTCAATTATTTATGGAAACTTTTGATTTATTTATGCATTTTTTTATATGATTATGGATCTTTTGATATTTATTACTGCTTACACCCCTGCTTCTTCACTGGGACTTTTCGAATTATTTATGGGAAATTTTGTATTTATTATGGAACGTTTAATTGTCTGCCACCATTTGGACATCCTGGTGAAACTTGTAAATTTTTTACAACTTGAACTTATTTGAACATTTCCTTGATGAATTCTGTGAGGAATAAATAAGTTTTTTTTTATATATATTTCTAGATGTCTGGAGATATTAACAGAGCCAAACAATAAGCTAAAATTTATCACTATTAGACAAAATGTGAGGTCGTACCCTTAACCCGGGAGCGGTCGCGTCGTGCACTGAGTACACGCAGCATGAGAAATGCACGTTTGTGGCGTCGTTGCAGGTAGTCAAAGAAGCGACTGCTCAAGGGTTAAAGATTATGAAACGATTCTTTCAAAGCAATTTTCCACCAATTTCTCTAAAGCAAAAGTACCCCCAGCGGACCCCTGTGCTTTCAAGGACAATACTTCCGCGTTGTAAGCAAATGGCCAGAGATTCAATTCCCAGCCCTGCCACCAACAACTTTTAGACAAGCCAAAATTATTCAATCTATCGTCTCTACTCTAAGCAACTGCTCTAACGAAAGGATATTTCGATAACGCCCCTGGACTACATCACTGTCTACTGGACTGACATCCAATATTGACAACAATATGAACAAAAACATCGCGTGCTCATCGTTCTTCCGTCGTCAAAAGCAGCAAAGAAAGCAGTATCGAAGCTATTAGTGTACACGCAGAAAAATGGCGCTTGTTTAAAACAATAAAACGCATGGTTGATTTTCAAACTGAGGAATTACTTATTCCAAAGTTATATTTAATTGTTTTCATTTAGAGTTTATCGATAAAAACAACCGATTACCATCATTTCAAATAATGTCAAAAATTTCATTTGTTTCAACAAAATAAAAACCATAAACATGGTCCGAAAGCACTCACACATCTATAAAATGCTTACCCCAACATCGCCACAACGAAGAAGGTGTAGCAAATCCATCACGCCAACTTCCAAGTGCAGCTTTGGCCGTGATAGATAACGCGCAGGTACTCACGACAGCATCCACAAAAAGTTGATCGGTTTCACCTTTTTTTTCTTTTTTAAGTCGTTCTCCTCCCCATTCGCTTACCGACGCTCTAAAAATAGATTTCCGAACTGCCGCAGCTGCTGCCGTCACCAACACAATCACATTCCGGGTTTGTTTGTGGCGAAAGTGCAGTCGTTTGAATCAATCCATTATTTCATGTTGAAAATACCATATCTCTGTTTGTTTTAACAAACTGTCAACAATTTCTACAAATGAAAATATTTGTATTATCCAACAATAGAAACGTTCAGTTTAAACTAGAAATCAGTTTGTCGCTATAGCAAACTGAAAAATCGGTTGATTTGAACTAGAATTTAATTGTGTTTACAATTTATTTTTCTGCGTGTAATAAATCAGTGTAAATATCATCAAACAGCTCACGTTCTACACGCAGAAAAATATTTAGCAAAACACAATTAGATTCTAGTTCAAATCAACCGATTCTTCAGTTTGTTATAGCGACAAACTGATTTCTAGTTTAAACTGAACTGATCCATTGTTTGATAATACAAATATTTTCATTTGCCAAAATTTTTGACAGTTTGTTAGAACAAACAGAGATTTGGTAGTTTCAACATAAAATAACAGATTGTTTTAAACGACTGCTTTTTTGCCACTAACAAAGCCGGGAAGTGATTGTGTTGGTGACAGCAGCTCCTGCGGCAGCTCGGAAATCTATTTTTAGACACTCGACAAGCGGATGGAAGCGAGAACGAATAAAAAAAGGCAAAAAATCGAAACCGACCAACTTTTTCTTGGATGCAGTCTTGAGTAGCTGCGCGTTATTCATCACGGCCAAAACTGCACTTGGAAGTTGGAGGGATGGATTTGCTACACTTTCTTCGTTGTGGCGATGTTGGGGTAAGAATTTTGAAGATGTGTGAGTGCTTCCGGGCCATGTTTATGGTCCCCATTTTGTTGAAACAAATGCAGATTTTAACGTTATATAGAATGATGGGAATTGGTTGTTTTGATCGATAAACTCTAAGTAAGAACAAAGAAATATAACTTTGGAATAAGTAAATGCTCAGTTTGAAAATCAACCTTGCGTTTTATTGTTTTAAACAAGCCTCATTTTTCTGCGTGTAGTCCTAGTGGACAAATGACTGACTACAAATGTGCGAGGAAGTGAATTTCAAAAACATACTTTGAACATCGAGACAACAGCTTAAAAGTCGTGGATATTCCCCATGGCCAATTGCCATGCTGAGGGTGACGGGTTCAATTCATGGTCGGTCCAGAAACATTTTGTAAAGGAAATTATCTTAACTTTCTTAGGCATAGAGTATCTTCGTGTCTGTCGCACGATATACACATTAATATCTGTGGAAGTGATAGAACACTAAGTTGAGAAGCAGGCTTTGTCCTAGTTGGGACGTTATGCCAAAAGAAGAAAGATCTACTCGGTTTTGTGCACCCTGCACACAATAAATAGTTGAACATAATATAAAATGATATATGGACCCATACATCACGTATTTAGGATATGTGTGGCAAATATAAATGGGCTGGTTCCTTTGTTCGAATGCCGGAATAGCATAAAAGCGTTATTATTTCTTATTAATAGGTATAATACAATTAGTCTATGAGAAGAATTATGTATCGTTATTTGCTATATGTTTTTGTTGCCAAAAACGGAATCCTTTGTTGCCAAATTCGGGGGGTGCCAAAAATAGAACATGCTAAAAATGGAGCATACCAAAAACGGAATCCCACTGTATTACCTTTAGTTTACTGCTCTCACTTACCCAAGTGTATTACAATATCTGGGGCAAGTGAGACCTATAAGCGTACACAACACAACTTCACAGGTTAATCCCGCTTTGTCCAGCCTAAGACGAAATTTACACGAAAGTCAATCAACATCAATACATACTATTTATACTAAGCCATTGGAACAAAAATTCTGAATAGGTCCCACTTGCTTCGTGAAACGGAGTAAATGAATATATGCGGCACTTTTCATTATATGCATGATATATGGAATGTAAATATTTTTAAACAATTTCAATGCACGTTACTAAGTAGAAACATACCAACGACGTCTTTTGGAATCATTGGAATCATTAAATAATTCGAGTTAGAAGTTGTTGGCATTACAAAACCAAATTAGCACTTTTTTAGGTCCCACTTGCCCCGGGGTACCTTATGTATTTTCGTTCGATTTTTGTGTGCAATATTTAGAAAAGGTATAGAACTTGTTGCGCAACCTTTGGTAAAGATAATTCAATGATATCCTACATGCTATTTTTACGATCAGAGCAAATTTTAGCTATTAAAAAGCCCAGTAAAATACCCTTATAATAATCCCAGTAAACACTACTAAAATATTTCAGCTAGACCCTTTTGACATGTGAAGAAAAAGTTAATTGTATTGTGCGTTGCATGAAAAACACATTTTTTGCGACTACTTTCCAGGGCTCATGTGATGGTCAAAATTCAATCGCAGTGCAAATAGCAAGTGCAGTCGCAGCAGCCATCACATCACCCGGCCCACGTGGTGACCCTTTGTTGAAGAATTATCAAAGAGCCTTGTAATGAAAATAAAAAAAAAACAGATAGGGTAATGGACGTATTTTGGCCCGGGGCATGTATTTTGATCCACCTTGGGTTTTTTATTACATGTATCATATAATCTCTACAAAATCTTGGCAAATGATTATTCGTACTTCCAATTATCATTTGTCAAGATTTTGTAGAGATTATATGATACATGTAATAAAAAACCCAAGGTGGATCAAAATACATGCCCCGGGTCCGGGTCAAAATACGTCCACTACCCTATGTTTTCTTAGGCGAATATCTCGCGCGTATAATTTGGACATATATGTAATTTGGACAGGCACGATGATGTATGTCTTGTTCCGGTTAGCTAATAAAAGTAGATACTTTTCAATATCGATTATTGGATCAAACAGACCCTATTCTGATGACTTACGTTGAAAATACGCTTCACAATTTATTTCAAAATTATCGATAATGTAAATTGTATCACTAAAACCTCTCAAATGCACAGGTATGCAAGACGACATACACATTATCGTCACATACAATATTCACCTCAAAATCATTGAATTGATAATTGTAAGAAAGGAGATTGGGCGAATCTGGGCCCGGAATGTACACCAATGACCTATATCTCTTTCGAAAGGTCTAATTGAGACAAGAAAAAGTTGCTATGGGGTCAAAAATATTCATCATGGGAGAAAAAAGTTGCTTGACATTTTTTGGGAAGGCTTTTAGTTGTTTTTGTTGTTATTTATTATTTACATTATTTTTCACAAGCAACCAATTTCAAATAAACCAAATGTCTTATTTGAAAGTGTTATACTCAATGATAAGTCATTCTATTTCTAAAAGGGTGCGCATAGTGTGTTAATCTAGGTATTAATATTATTATAGTGAAGAAGTATAACTAAACGTATTTTACCTGAAAATCCTTCTCTTGAGCAAGTACATCAACATATAAGCGAAGTATAAAAAAAACACATCGAGGCAAGTGAAACTTGACATTTAAATAAGGTGTTTTAGTAATGTATGTGATGCACAAGGTTCTATGAATAATATTCATTGCTGTACTGTGAGGGTACCAGAAATATTGTGACTCTAGGTGGACGGCAATGCTTTCAATAAGAATCTCGATTACTTGGAATGTTTGATCTCAGCAAAAACATTATAACCTTGGAAATAGTAAGTGAATTCAATATACATATAATAGGCGATAATTATGATATCGAGAGGCACAATAGCAAGCATTGTAGACGATGTGGGGACGAATGTCATAAGGCGCAAGGCGGGGCAAACCATCCCAAGAGCTTGATTTGTTCTGGGAAATACGCAACCAGCATGTACAGCGGTCCTGGCCTTCAAAAGAGCCTTTGTTGATTAGTCACAGTACAAACCTGAACTACTGTGACGCAGACCAGCAACTACTGATTCGGACAGTCGCTGAGTGGGAGATGGATATCACCATTATTATGGACCACCCATACAGAATACCCACCGATAACGACAACTGGGTCGGCGATATGAACAACGGGAAAATATCCCGTCCAGGAGTAGGTGTTGGAACAGTTCACTCAGATACTGGACTGTATGACGGCTGAGCTGATAGGACAAAGACCGGGTGACGGGTGACTTCAATGCCTGGGCTGTGGAAAGGGGGCGCCGTTTCACGAACCAGACAGCTTGGCCAGACCCGGATAAAGGCTCTGAACATGTTAGGTTTCGCACTGGCTAATGTCGGTACTGAAATGCCTTTAGCCGGAAAGGAGTCGATTATTTACTATAAAGATTCACCACCACTCTTTGGCGAGCGTTCGTGCGAGACAGTCGCAACTTTTCGTTCGTCCGGTTTGTCTCCCGATACTTTTCAGTTCGGAGGCTATTTTCGTGCAAAAATTTCCGAGTGATCAAGTAATCAAGTGATTATCCCTAGTGGGACGCGTGCGGTTGGCTAGGCCACAAATTTTGCCGCAAAAGTTCGTTTGGTTTGAGTAAAGTTCACGTTTTCATTATATCACGTGGCACATTGACCGATTATCGAGCACAGCAGTGCAGCACCCCCCGCATACCGCGCCGCTCGCGTGGCCGTGATCGGCTTTTTCCAGTGAGTACCCAAGCTCATCGTCGTCGACAGCAGCAGCCCACCGAGAGAAGAGCAGAGAGCGTTCAACCGCCGCACACCGCTCGCCTCCTCCCAGTGCGGGCGATCCCATCGCTTGGACCTGTCGTCGTCGAGCCTGTGGTAAAACAGAGTACAAAGCTAAGTATTCAAAGTTACCCCTCGTTGTTCCCCCCTCTCCACTGACTCTTTGATTAATTTGGTATATAAGCAGTTTTTTTCTCTTTTTTTTCCTCACTTTCCTTGTACACTGAATTCTTTTTTTACACGACTTTTTTTACGCGATTTTATTTTGCACGACTTTTTTTACGCGATTTTCTCGAAGTTACGCGACTTTTTTTTTACGTGATTTTGATCATTTGCGGAGGACAAATCGCGTAAAAAAAATTTCCTTTGGATTTTTTTTGCGCGATTTCTCGAAGTTACGCGAACTTTTTTTACACGATCTTTTTTTGCGCGAACGCATCCATCGTGTAAAAATAGAATTTAGTGTACAGTTAATTTTGTCCCTTGTTTTTTTTATTATTCCGTCCCCGTGATAAGTGTTAGTTTAAGATTTTTGAGTGCCCCGTGGTGGTAGTTAGCTGCCACAATGGGCGATGATGATGATGGCGGGGGTACATCGTACCGCATCAACGAAGCTTTGTTATTGGCATCGGATTGCTCGAGCCAACAAGGCGATATAAATGCTAACCCCTTTGTCCCCCTTCACCCTGGTGCTTCTCCAATGGACACCTTCAGTAAATCTGTTTCGACGTCCCCCCGCCTCAAGGCCTACCCTTCCGACTTTGGCGGGCCATATGTTGTTTTCTTCCGACCCAAAGGCAAACGTTTGAACACCTTGAACGGTGCAAGGATCTGACTAAGCGGAATTCTTCCGTTGTCTCCATTGACATGGTCGGTGCAGCTAAACTTCGGGTGACAGTAGGCGACCGAAAACATGCTAACGAGATTGTGGCCTGCGAGTTGTTTACTCTTGAGTATTTCGTTTACCTTCCAAGCGCCCAGGTAGAGATTTCGGGGAAGGTCGCCGACGCATCTTTGACCTGCGAAACGATCATGCAAGGCTGTGGTCGTTTCCATAACCCTTCTCTACCTCCTGTCCAGATACTGGATTGCCGGCAACTGCATTCGGTATCCCAGGAGGGCGAAAAGAAGGTTTACACACCATCTGAAGAATTTTGTGTGACCTTCTCCGGATCTGCATTACCAGATCTGCTGGTGATTGGCAAACTTCGGCTACCTGTGAGGCTGTATGTACCGAAGGTAATGAATTGCATCAATTGCAAGCAGCTGGGCCACACCGCCCAGTACTGCAGCAATAAACCTCGCTGTGCAACATGCGGGGAGAGACATGTGGACGGTGCGTGTAGAACGCCGCCCAAGTGTGTTAATTGTGGTAGTGACCGTCCACACGATCTCAATGTTTGCCCGAAGTACATACAGCGAAAACAACATCAAAACGATCGTTGCAGCAGCGTTCAAGGCGAAGCTACGCCGAAATGCTGAGAAAAGCTGCTCCGGTCGTTGAATCATGCAACATCTACTCGTCTTTGTCTCTCGATGATCAGGGCTCTGACTCTGAGGTCGGGGACGGGGTTCCCTTTGTTTTTAAGGGTGAAACGAGGAAACGGGTGAGACTTCAGAGACCCACTAAAAAACCTCGGAATCTGCCTAGCAGTGACCCCCAACCCACCGTGACAAATTCTAAGAGTGTTAAAAAAGGTAAAAAACGTTCACCTCCTGGATTCAAAATCCAAGATGAACGAGACTTTCCTTCGCTCCCGGGAACATCAAAAATCCCAGATGTCCCAAATTTTTCGACTTCTCAGCCAGAGGGACAGAATTCGGAGAACCAGGAACAACCCCTTGGTGCTCCGATGTTCACGCTTTCTGGCATCGTAGACATCATCCTTAACTTCTTTAATGCTTCTGACTCAGTGAAGAGCATTGTCAAAGCACTTCTTCCTTGTGTGTCTCCTCTTTTGAAGCAGTTGGCTTCTAAAATGCCCCTCCTTGCGACATTCGTATCTTTCGATGGCTAATTTAACCACCGAGGTCGTAGATATGATTTCTGTGCTACACTGGAACTGTCGTAGTATCGTACCAAAATTAGACGCATTCAAATTTTTAATTAACAATTTACAATGCAATGTTTTTGCGCTATCCGAAACATGGCTGACACCCGATGTAACCTTATCTTTTTCCGATTTCAACATTATCCGTCTTGATCGGTCCGACTCGTACGGAGGGGTGCTTTTAGGGATCTAAAAGCAGCACTCATTTTACAGAGTCGATTTTCAACCGATAACAGGCATCGAAGCCGTCGCATGTGAGGTGACAATCCGAGGTAAAACCCTCGTTGTTGCCTCCATATATCTTCCACCGAGAACTGCGATATCTCGCAGGGATCTCGCCCACATCTGCTCGATTATGCCTGAGCCACGGCTGCTCATGGGAGATTTCAACTCCCATGGTACAGGCTGGGGGGAACTGTACGATGACAGCCGTTCAACTTTGATATATGACCTCTGCGACGACTTCAACATGACAATTTTGAACACCGGAGAAGTTACGCGAGTGGCACCTCCAGCTAAAGATGGCAGTCCTAGAAACAGCCGATTAGACCTCTCAATCTGTTCGAGCTCACTATCGCTGGAGTGTACATCGGCTGTTTCTAGGACTGCCATCTTTAGCTGGAGGTGCCACTCGCGTAACTTCTCCGGTGTTCAAAATTGTCATGTTGAAGTCGTCGCAGAGGTCATATATCAAAGTTGAACTACCAGGATCCCCATGGTAGTGATCACACTCCGATCGTTGTTTCTATTTCCAATGGTTCACGTCAACCTCCATCAATCGACATTTCCTACGACCTCACGAAACACATCGACTGGGGAAAGTACGCGGAAGCAATTATCGACGGTGAGCAATCGGTAGAAATTCTTCCACCGCGGGAAGAGTATCAGTTTCTATCAGAACTGATCATCAGTAGCGCGCTGCAGGCACAACGTCGGCCAGTTCCAGGTTCTTCGGCTCGCAGGAAACCCCCCAATCCGTGGTGGGATAGCGAGTGTACAGAAATCTATCGCGAGAAATCCGCTGCGTTCAAAGAGTTTCGGAAACGCGGTCGGTCGGTCGAAAACTTTAAGCGGTACGTTTCCCTTGAAAGCAAGTTCAAGAACTTTATCATGGCGAAGAAAAGCGGTTACTGGCGTCGGTTCGTCGAGGGTTTATCGCGCGAGACATCAATGAGAACTCTTTGGAACGTCGGGAGAAGAATGCGTAACGCGTCGTCGGTAAACGAGGATCGAGAAAGCTCTCCTCGGTGGATTCTCAAGCAAATGGGCTCAGTGTTTTTGGATATTAAGAGAGCTTTTGATTCAGTTTGTGTCGATGTTCTCTCCGACAAACTACACGGAAGTGGCCTTTCACCAATTTTGAACAACTTTTTGTATAATTTGCTGTTTGAGAAGCAGATGAGTTTTGCTCATGGCGACTTGACAGTTTCACGAATTAGCTACATGGGTCTCCCCCAGGGTTCATGTCTAAGCCCCCTTCTTTACAATTTTTATGTTAGAGACATAGATGATTGTCTCATGGAAAATTGCACGTTAAGACAGCTTGCGGATGACTGTGTTGTTTCTATAACGGGATCAATAGCAGTCGATCTGCAAGGACCACTACAAGATACTTTGGACAATTTGTCTACTTGGGCTCTCAAGCTGGGTATCGAATTCTCTCCGGAGAAAACTGAGATGGTTGTCATTTCTAAAAACACAAACCGGCAAAGTTTCCGCTCCATCTGATGGGTAAGACAATCACTCATAACATGTCTTCTCAATATCTCGGCGTCTGGTTCGACTCCAAATGCACCTGGGGGAAGCACATTGTGTATCTGATACAAAAATGCCAAAAGCGAATCAACTTTATGCGAACTATTACCGGAACATGATGGGGAGCACATCCGGAAGATCTGATCAGACTGTACCAAACAACCATTCTGTCGGTTTTAGAATACGGTAGCTTCTGTTTTCAATCCGCGGCGAAAACACACTTGGCTGAAGCTTCAACGGGTTCATGCAACGAATCGCGTTAGGTTGCATGAACTCAACTCACACTATGAGTTTAGAGGTACTCGCTGGTGTACAGCCTCTGACAGACCGCTTTGCGGAGTTATCGTTCTGGTTCCTCATCCGATGCGAGGTTGTGAATCCATTGATCATAGAAAATTTCGAAAAGCTGCTCGAACAGAACCCTCAAACTCGTTTTATGAGTGTGTACTACTGGTACATGACGCTGGAGGTAAGCCCATCTCCGGTTAACACCAATCGTGACAACTTCTCAAACTTCGACAGTTGCTCTGTAGATCTTGATCTGTCCATGAAGGATGAGATCACCGGAATACCAGAATCTTTTCGTTCCGTGTGTATTCCACAAATTTTTGCAAGTAAGTACGGGCATGTTAGCGGGGACAGACAGTTCTTCACAGACGGTTCGAAAACCGATGATTCGAGTGGTTTCGGTGTCTACAACGAATTTCATAGCGCCACCTACATGCTTCAAAAACCATGTTCGGTATACATTGCTGAGCTAGCGGCTATATACTACACCTTAGAGTACATTCGCACTCTTCCACCTGAGCACTACTTCATTTTTACCGACAGTCTAAGCTCTCTGGAGGCTGTTCGGTCAATGAAACCGATGAAGCACTCAGCGTACTTCCTGAATGGAATACGCCAAGTCTTGAGTGCTTTGTCCAAACGCTCATACATCATCACCATAGCTTGGCTCCCTTCACATTGCTCAATTCCGGGCAATGAGAAAGCGGACTCTCTGGCTAAGGTGGGCGCTAGCGGAGGTGATATTTACGAGCGTCAAATCGCCTTCGACGATTTTTTTGCATTGGCCCGTCAGGAGACCTTGATCAGCTGGCAACACAAATGGAGAGATGGAGAGATGGGTAGATGGTTGCACTCCATCATTCCACAGGTGTCGAAGAAGCCATGGTTCAAAGGATTGGATTTAGGCCGTGATTTCATTCGTGTAATGTGTCGACTGATGTCCAACCACTATTTGTTGAATGCACATACCTTCCGTATTGGGCTCTCAGAAAGCAATCTCTGTGTCTGTGGCGTAGCTTACCAGGATATCGAACATGTCGTGTGGGGATGCAATGAGTATCGTGAGGTCAGATCTGAGCTGCATGAAATTCTCCGGGTCCGAGGAAAACAACAGAAACCCGTTAAAGAAGTGTTGGCAGGACTTGATTTGGAATACATGA
Source organism: Aedes albopictus (assembly GCF_035046485.1). Lineage (NCBI taxonomy): Eukaryota > Metazoa > Arthropoda > Insecta > Diptera > Culicidae > Aedes > Aedes albopictus. Next base: position 175,647,256 of record NC_085136.1, on the reverse strand, counting down.
ACCTGATCTACCAGTTTTTGAAACGTGTTGATGTAGTACGTTCCTTGTTTTCGTTGTCTGCCTTTTGGTTTTGTTGTTCGACCCTGTCTGTCGTCGCCCCCCTTCCGTTTGTCCTCTTCTTGTCGTTGTCTACCGATAAAGTCCTTTCTTTTTGGTTCCGTTACAGATATGGATAATTTGTCCCATCAATGTTTTTAGTATAAGTTAGCAAATAATTTAGTTTTAAACCCATAAACCCGTCCTTCCCAATTTTATTTTATTTTTATTTTTATTTTTTTCAATCCTTAACCTCGAAACAGCCGCGAGTACTTCGGCTTCCCAAACTAACATAGTCTTAAGGCAGTAATAATTTGTAAAATGTAAAATCAATGTAAAAACAAAAGATTTCGGCTCAGTTATGCCCATGTGGCGCCCGAGCCTTCCAAATAAACGAATAAGTAAAAAAAAAAGATTCACCACGTCAATGAGCACTTGTAGGCGGCGCCTTTGCAGGTTTTGTTATTTTTTTCGAGTACCGTAAAATGGGGTAACTTGTAACACTTTTCGACTTTGAAGCAATATCATTGAAAATCTAAACTTTTGAAACATCCTGTGAAGCATCGTGTACGCTAATTACTCCGAGTAGAATACTATGCAGCACTTGGTTTACCAAAATACGTTGCCACCTAATCAGGAGGTGCGAAATATTTGCTTGTTGCAAGTTTCCCCATCTGTGGGGTAACTTGCAACATAGGACATGAAGCTCAGTTAGCTATCATCAAACAGCACTAACATTCTAGTATTTAGTCGTATTGTAAATTTTTGATGTTATGCATGAAACATACCATGAAAAGATGTACACTAATCAATTGACATATATTTTTTTTATGAAAGGATTGATAGTTATTGCAAGCAAGAGTATTTCGTTTAGCAACAGGTCTCACGTCCCTCAAACACAAAATATATATGATTCTCGTGACTTAGCACTCATTACAAAATGTCAACAATGATTATTGTCATTTCTTGAAAAGGTAGAGTGAGTCATCTTCAAGTAGCTTTCAGTTTGAAGTGGTGTTTGGCAATTTCAGCTAATTTAACATGATTGAAACACACCTATTCTACTTTGTAAATGTCAAACTCGAAACTAACATAATTTACTCCATCTAGGTTCAGAATTGATGTTGGTGATTGCTGTACCGCGTTCATAAACAAAAATTGAACTTTTAACATGATGAAACATGAATGAAACTTCAAAATGTGATATTTCCTAACAATGTTTGAAGGTCACGTGCAAAAAAATGTAAAAAATAAATTGTCATTTGAAAATGAACGCGTTACGTAATCAATAAATGATCCGTTTTGGTTATTTCTGTCAAATATATCGTGAAATGAAGACAAATAATAGAAGGTTTCGTCAAATTCAACTGTTGCAAGTTACCCCATGGTGGTTGTCGAATATAATAATGATTTTTTGCATTACTTAGTCGATAAGTTTATCAAACTTTTATCGTTTAGCTAAGCTTACTATTAGGTAGGCTGAGTGTACCAGTTATCGCCATAGTGGTTCCCTATTTGGCCATAGTGATTACTTGAGAGAATTCAAATTTTTGCATCATTTCAAGAGTTTTAATGACAAAATGCATTTGAATTCTTGATTCTAACGCTTTCATATTAGGTCAAAACTTGAAAACTTTCCAATTTTCTACTATGGCCAAATAGGGAGCCACTATGGCAATAACTGGTACACTTACCCTACCCTAACTGCAAGCAAGGTCATCAGACTTAGCGCACTTACCATAAGGGAGAGGTCAAGCACGATTTTCATACTTGTTTTTATGGCATAAAATGAGCCATCCGTTTTAACAGTGTAGCTGAACCAGAAACAAAGCTAATTTTTATACTAAATCGATCTTTGATACACATAATCTCTATAACCGAAATAGTAGGGCATATTAGTTTTCATTAGTATTAGGTAATGCTTCACATTTAGTGTATGCCATCGTGTTGCAAGTTACACCGCTGTTGCAAGTAACCCCGTTTGACGGTACGGCGACTTCTGAGTCCGTGAGCTTAGCATTGCTCATCATCGCCTTCAAAATTTCCGAGTGCTTAGACCCGTCTGTCTGGATGACGAGGGTGTCTTCCTTCTTGCCTTTGGCATTTGCCCTTATACTCTTCTTAGCATAGCGTCCCCAAGCTCATGTTCCTCATTCTTCTATCTTTTCTTTTTCTGCCTATCCACAAGGTCCAGAAAGCTTTCTCCCCCTTACCCGCCCTAATATGTGGTCACTGAGTACCTCCTACAGGATCGCAAGCCCCTGCTCCCTTCGATCTTGGACGAGCCGGGCGATTAAGGCCCACTCTTCCAAGCTTGCAGGTATTACTGCCCTTCACTTTCCGGGTTAACAACCGGCCTTACGAACGCCGCCTGGTAGCACCTCTCCTGTCGGCTGCGCAGTCACCTCAATTTTTCTGCAATCTACTCATCCCTATTTTTATGGCCTTCATCATCCATGAACCATCCAGACCTCCCCCGACATGCTAGTCAGGAAGAAAATGGAGTTCCCTATACTGGCACTTCGCGCAGAGCTACCTCTCACTGCCCCTACTCTGCTTAGAAGAATTACTTAGCTCACCCGCTTCTTGCGAAGAGGTTGAACCCCAGACAACCAGGAGTCGCATAAGGATGCATGCAATACATAGTAAAAAGTAGTATTTTAAGCTTCTATTGCAAATATGTACGGCGGAGGAATAATTAATTTTTGTACTTATTGTGATGTATCTGGAAAAGTCGCATAAGAATACAAATCAACTTTTATATATTTTTGATTATTCGCAAAAGTGTGCGAACGAACTCGCAACGTATCAAATTATTTCGCCTAATTGCATACTGCAATGATTATACAACTTCTCTCAGTAGTTGGCTTATTATACCAGTTTAACTCGCATTGGTGTACCAATGAAATCGCATGAATGAAAAAATAAACTCGTTAAAGGGTGCATATAAACTCACATAAGAAAGAAACGTTTGCGTTGGCATACTGCGATCTGATATGAGAAAACATAGAAAGAGGTGCTGTTGGACTGCCCATGCAGTGCCAAATAACTACAAAACTGTGAATAATCATTGTTGTGGTTGTAAACTCATTAGTTTTGATTGTGGCTCTGATAATCAACAATGGATGACGCTAGCCAGAGAGGAGTAGTGGAAACAGTGCGGGAAATCACGCTCTCCAGATAATCGGGCGAACACACACGTAAAGTGGGGCTCGATTAATCAAAGGTCATTAGTTCGACACTCAGATGAAAATAATTGTTTTTTTTTTCGAATATTATAAGGTCGCATAAGGTGCTATGTTACGTCACAATAAGGCACACCGTACATCACATAAGATGTGGCTTCTAGTCTTATGGCGTTATTGTTGTCCCGCCAATGCACGTATATTGGCTCCACTTTTGCATGCATGCGGCACTTTTGCTGCTTCGTATGCGATGTAACTTATCTGCAGTGGGGAACGTCCACCACGTCATGCTTTAACACGTGAGGGATCAACTACTGGGAGGGGTGCATAGGTACTCCACAGGCTTCGTTAACGATGGAGCATCTTCTTCACCACTTCGATAATTTATTCCTTGATTCCAAGATATCCAAGATATAAAAAGTGTTTGACCTTCTCTATTGCTCTTCCAGCTACTGTTAAGTTGGAGGGGTGGTCCGTGTTGACATCTAATGTTTGGTCTTGCTGACATTAATACTTAGAGTCGCCGTTGCCACAAAGAAACGTTCGTCTAAGTCATTGAGCTTAATCTACTTGACAAAGCACCATTGGTCTAGTAGGGCTACATTATTAGTCAAATCGAAGTCGTTTAGACGCTCTATAGTGATGGGCTGATAATGTAGCCTACAATTCAATTCTCGGTCAAATGCCTCCACAAATATCTCGTTGATTACGATAAGGAACAGTAGCGGCGAAGGAACATCCTTGCCTCACAACCCTTGTGACAACCCGGTTGGTCGGATAAAGCTTGACTCTAATCAAAGCGATTTTTTTCATACTTCCCTTATATTTTGATATGTTTCACTGTGTTTCAACATTATAATCTGAACATTACACAAGCACTTGCTCAAGGGAAAGGTTTTTAAGTATAATATCTATGGTTATATCCGATCCACTATAATAATATTAATACCTAAAATAATACACTACGTGTCCCTCTACTTTTCCCTAAAAACTTGCAGAAACCCCAACCTTTTCTATGTACTGGTCCTCTCCTCTCTCCTCTTCTTGGCGTAACGTCCTCATTGGGACAAAGCCTGCTTCTCAGCTTAGTGTTCTATGAGCACTTCCACAGTTATTAACTGAGAGCTTCCTCTGCCAATGACCATTTTGCATGCGTATATCGTGTGGCAGGCACGAAGATACTCTATGCCCAAGGAAGTCAAGGATATTTCCTTTACGAAAAGATCCTGGACCGACCGGGAATCGAACCCGTCACCCTCAGCATGGTCATGCTGAATACCCGTGCGTTTACCGCCTCGGCTATATGGGCCCAACATGTACTGGTCTGTCCCTGAAATCATAATTATCTTCTTTTTGTAGTAGAATGACTGATCATTGAGTATAACACTTTCAGATGAGACATTTGGTTTATTTGATATTGATTGCTTGTAAAAATAATGCAAATAATTACAACAAAAACAACAATAATCCGTCCCATAAAATGTCAAATAACTTTTTTCTCCCATGATGAATAGTTTTGACCCCATAGCAACTTGTTTTTGTCTCAATTAGACCTTTCGAAAGAGATATGGGTCATTGGTGTACATTCCGGGCCCAGACTCCATACATTTTTGCCCAGTCTCCTTTTAAAGCCTTATTGCAATGAAAAATGTTCAATAGAGAAACATTAGGCAGCCAATCTCCTAACATTCATCTAGAACGCTTAAAATGGGTGATGTCCAAAATACATTACAAGTTTTCTACTGTAAATATATTTTGGTCATCTGACGAACTACATGGGGATGCTGTGCCATTACATACTTGAAGGCGTATTCTGTGGGTCTGGCGTTATTTTTCTCGATTTTAACAAAAACTGTAAAAGTTATCAAAATAGACGCCTGCGGAAAAAATTTTATGATTTGCAAGAAAATATATTTTAATTTATGCTACTTCCATGACTTAGCAGTATTCAGTAGATCTTATTTTGATTCGTATACATAAACATGCATCTAATCGTCTTATCTGTTTATTTGTTCCAGAAACAGTTGAACGTTGACAGTTTTATTGTATCTCCAGATCGGAACTTCGTTCTATTGTACGTGCTTTCGGATGATCCATTCAATAGAAGGTATGCATTACATTTATATCTGAGCATCTCAGTAAAGAGTGAGGTAAAGAGTATTTACTAATTTTTATTCATATTTACGTGTAAATAATCAAAACCATAGAGATTTGACATGGAAAAGGAAATAGTTTAACTATATTTTTTGAGCAGTGAATATGTGAGAATATCGTTTTAATTTAAAAAAAAATGTTGTATATTTTTATAAGGTATCTCGGGGCAAGTAGAATGAAAAATGGTACTTACCTCACTTACCGGTCAGACTAAGGCCTGAGTGGCCTCTGCTGTATATAGTAGCCGTCTTTATTCTGCTCGGTCTAGGGTTACCATACGTACTCTTTTAAGAGTACATGTACTCTTTTTCAGCCCAAAATTAGGCGTACTATTCTTTTTTGTTAAGTAGCCCCAATTGTACTCTTTTTTCCACTAGCAAACAATTTCCTGTAAAATAATTCAGTAAAATTATCGATTCTAACGAAAAAATCATAAGTCCTTCAGTGAGATGCAATTTATAGTGCTTTAGCACCCCTCTTTTCACAACTTGTTTCAAATGTATTGTGTGTTTCAAATATGATTAAAAAATTTACTTTGAATAAGACCAATAAACAAAAGAGAGAATAAATAAAGAGGCGTTTGTTTTTCAGATGGGGCCTTTTGAAGGGTTTAGCCAACAATCAGCTATGAAAAGCAAGATGATTTTTCAATTAAAAAAGTAAGATTAGAAACCGCTGTAAACGATTCTTAGCCCGCAATATTAAATTGACACAATTTGTATTAACCCTTCAGCGCGCGCGCTGTTGTAAAAAGTACAACACTACCAAAAAACCTCGCTTTTCGTATACAACGCGAGCGCGGTGCAGTTTCAGTTGCTTGATGGCGCGCGTCCTGGAAGGTTAAAATAATTTTTAACAAATCGATTCATTAAGAGTATTATTTTCTCCAAGAAATTGCCTACCTTTTTATTGTTTACAGATTTCCTAATATCACAGAACTTCAAAATTTAGTATAAAAGTGAAGTTTTTCCAAATTACGTTAAAAAGATTAAAGCAATTCTTGTGATTGCCTAAAATGCAATTTTCAGTTGCATTAACAATCACCACTTGAGAATTTGGCCTAATAAATAAATAAATTGAATAAAAAAAACCACTTGAGAAAAAATTAAAAAAAAAGAATTACCTTGGATTACCGTACTCTTTTGTACTCTATTATCAGAATTCTTAAATGTACTCTTTTCATAGAGTAGAGGGAGCTAGAGTATCTCGAAGAGATCTTCGGAAATATGCTGTGCTATGCCTGCGCCTTGGTTGATCCTAGGAGATTTTAATGCACATGGAACAGCCTGGGGGTCTCCGAAGGACGACAATCGCACAACCCTGATATATGACCTCTGCGACTATTTCAACTTGACAATTTTGAACTCCGGGGAAGCAACGCGAATTAAACCTCCAGATCCTCCAAGCATGTTAGACCTCTCAATATGTTCGAATTCACTATCATTGGATTGCACGTGGAATGTAATTCAGGATCCCCATGGTAGTGATCATCTGCCAATCAAAATTTCAGTTACCAATGATTCGTGTCAGGCTCGCCAGATCGACGTCGCGTATGACCTCAAGAAGCATATCGACCGGGGTAAATATGCTGAATTGGTCTCAGAGGGCGAGCAGTCGGTTGACGTTCTTCCACCGCAGGAAGAATGCCAATTCTTGTCCGGGTTAATCGTCGAAAGTGCTCTTCAAGCGCAGCGTAGGCCGGTTCCGGGAACTTCGATAAGGCGAAGACCCCCCACACTATGGTGGGATGAAGAATGTACCGGAGCCTATCGCGAAAGATCCGCCGCGTTTAAAACCTACTGGAAGCGCGGTACACGGGAGAATTATGAGTGGTATTCCTCTCTTCACAACAAATTCACGAATCTCGTGAAGGCGAAGAAACGTGGATATTGGAGGAATTTCGTAAACGGTTTATCGCGGGAGACGTGATTGCGGACTCTCTGGACGGTGGGAAGGAGAATGCGCAACGCGGTATCGGTAAATGAAGATCGAGAAAGCTCGCCTCGATGGATTTTCGATTTCGCAAAGAAAGTATGTTCGGATTCGGTCCAAGTACAAGCGAATATTCGACGTTATCCACCCGAAAGGAATGCGATGGATTCACCCTTTTCGATGCTAGAATTCTCACTCACGCTTCTGTCATGTAACAGCTCTGCCCCAGGAATGGATAGAATAAAGTTCAACTTGCTCAAAAGCCTCCCAGACGTCGCAAAGAGGCGCCTGTTGAATTTGTTTTATCTATTCTTGGAAAGCAACACTGTTCCGGATGACTGGAGACGAGTGAGGGTTATCGCCATTCAAAAACCCGGGAAGCCCGCGTCGGATAACAACTCGTTCCGTCCTATTGCGATGTTGTCGTGCTTACGGAAGCTGCTAGAGAAGAATCGAATGGCCTTCTTTCAGATACTCAATTCGGTTTCAGCTGAGGCAAGGGAACGAGCGATTGTCTGGCGCTGCTTTCTACAGAAATTCAACTGGCCTACGCTCAAAAAGAGCAAATGGGCTCAGTATTTTTGGATATTAAGGGGGCTTTTGATGCAGTTTGCGTTGATGTCCTTTCAGACAAACTCCACGAATGTGGGCTTTCTCCGATTTTATACAACTATTTGTACAACTTGTTGTCTGAGAAGCACATGCTTTTCTCTCATGGAATCTCGGCAACTTCACGAATTAGTTACATGGGTCTCCCCCAGGGCTCATGCTTAAGCCCCCTTCTTTACAATTTTTATGTCAGAGATATCGACGAATGTTTCGTGGAAAATTGCACGCTACGACAACTTGCGGATGACGCCGTGGTTTCTATCACCGGACCAGGGGCGGAAGATTTGCAAGGACCATTACAAGATACTCTGGACAATTTGTCTGCTTGGGCTGCAAAGCTGGGTATCGATATTCGCATATGTGGTCTTCGGCTGTTCGGGTTCGTTTGGAAGTTGACCATCAATGTTAACTTCTTTTCCCGATCAGCCTAGATAGCTGTGTAGTGTCGGTAGCGGTTGTCTCAATTGGCTAAGAATAACACTACGGACCGCCTGATCCAGTGGTAAGAGTCCACTAAACAGGTGACCCCTAATTCATGGTGTTATGCGGCTTTATGCTTACCGTGCCAAAGAATGAATGGTTAGGGGGGTCTAATAAAAACCTAACCACAAACGGAGCCTGTGGAGAATTAGGGCGTCCTCCACAGTATTACGCCCTTACTGCGCTAACCGGAGCAATAGTGCAGTGGACCTTGCGTTTCTCCGAGATAATCAGTTGCCCTTCTTAAGTCTCAAATTTGAGGCTAAATAAGGGCGGGGTTATTCAAATGTTGTTAATAAGCTTACATTACTACCTATATGGTTTCGCTTAATGCGTTTTCGCCATTGGCGTTTTTCAATTGACACCGATTTGGTTCGTCGTTGATGTTTCCTTTTTGTGCTGTGATTGTGAAGAATGTAATCCTGTCTAGTTTGGGTAGTGGCTACGACAAGGAAACCTCAGATCAATTTTCAGTGTAAAAAGCGTATGTAGTCCAAGTGGATCTACTTCAAAAAGTTCAATTTCGTAGGGTATCTTCTGTATAGGTTACCTTATGAACCCAGCTTTGCTTTTTTTCATTATAGATGAACTGTCGTGCCTCGAGCATGCTATATTTTAGAAAAACGTTAACAGTATGTTTCTACCTTTCCTTATGGATGCCTTCAAGCAAGCTCTTGTTTTCAGCATCTTTTCGCTGATATTTGGCATCTGAAGTAGCTCAAACATTGATTTGAGATGCTTCACTTTGATGGAATACTTAGGTAGTACAGTTCATGGATAACTTAACATAGAATTGCACCTAACCCAACTCTGCATGAGCAGAATTTGTCAGTTGGTTGACTGATTGGCATGTGTCAGATGAGAACTCTCCATTTGATCTTTTTGCACTTTTGAGTGTTCCTTCGCAAACTTTGCGTATTCAGGCGTTCCTGCTCAACAAGCTAGGGAACCTGTAATAATTGGTTGCGATCACATTTTATGGATAACTCGCTTCCATTGCTACTCCAAGAGAGTTTCATTATGGTTTTGTTATTACAACGTCCTTTATTGTGGTATTCCATAGCTACTGCTTCGAAAGAAGCTTGTCCTCTGTGGTCTGTGCGGACCGAAAGAGGTATTCCTGAATGGCACTCGGACCTGTTCAAGTTCTAAATGTCTTCGGATAAACCAGTCTTTTGTATAGCTACGAATCTTTAGCTTCTACCCCGAGGATTGTAGCTATAGAATCGATTTAGTGGGCACTAAAAAGCTCTGCTTACTTCAAATCTCCTGGAGCGAATGGGGCTTTGTCCTATTTTTCTCCAGAGGGATTTGAGTTTTTCAAACATGCTTTGCACTCTTGTAGTTTTCTATTGGGTATTTTCATGACGTGAAATTACTCTGTAGTTTTATCCCGTAAGGGTGCGTGCGTTGTAAAAAGAAGGAATAAGTTTCAGATTTATCTGGTTACGTCGTTCTTTCTGAAATGCTCGAAACGCATTGTCGATTATCACATCTGTGATGTTCGTCTGGCTAACATGCCTGTTCATGTGAACTCACATGTCTCCCAATTTGGGATGTCCACAGTGACTCTTTTACACAAAGTTGTATACGTTTTCAAGAAAGCACTCGCTCAAACGTAGTTTTTGCTTGGGTGATTTCTTGAATATTGAGGATGCTTTTGATGACGTGCCTTTCTATGTCATATTGAAAGTCGCATGACATCGCAAGCTAGCTATAGGCTCTTTTTACGGTTATGCGTTTTACAGTGTCCTTTTCAGGGCATTGATTAACTCCGTTGTGGTATGAGCTATGAGCTCTCGTTGCGCTTATGCGTTCATTCCCTCTTCTAGGGCACCCCTTCCTATTTCATCACCTTTCCCTTTCCCAATTCCCATTCCTTGTCCCATTCTCCCTCAGGTAAATGATGAAATAGGCTCATATGTATGGCGATGGCACAAATGTCCCAAATGGAGGATAACGTGCCTCTGGAGCCGGCCTTCTGATACCTGATACCTGATACCTGCTTGGGCTGCAAAGCTGGGTATCGATATTCGCATATGTGGTCTGGTTCGACTCTAAAGGCACCTGGGGAAAGCACATTAATTATCTGTATCAGAAGTGCCAACAACGAATCAACTTCATGCGCACACTCACCGGAACATGGTGGGGAGCCCACCCGGAAGATCTGATAAAGCATTATCGTACAACGATACTATCGGTTCTCGAATACGGTAGCTTTTGCTTTCAGTTCGCCGCGAAAACACACATCCTGAAGCTAGAGCGTATCCAGTATCGTTGTCTTCGGATCGCGTTAGGCTGCATGAACTCGACGCACACAATGAGTTTGGAGGTACTAGCAGCAGTACTCCCTTTATCAGATCGTTTCGTGGAATTGTCGTTAAGGTTCCTCATCCGCTGTGAGGTGCTGAATCCATTGGTAATTGAAAACTTTGAGAAGCTGATCGAACGAATTCATCAAACAAAATTTATGACAGTGTACTACTCGTACATGACTCTGGAGGTTCACCCTTCATTGAATGTTCCCAACCGCGATTGCTTCCCAGACTTCTCCAATTCCACTATAGGTTTTGATCTGACCATGATGCAAGAAATCCGTGGAATCCCGGTGTTGACAATGGTCAACGAAGAATAAGATCGTTCCAGGTTCTTAATAACGGCGTACCGTCAAATGGGGTAACTTGCAACACTTTTCGACTTTCAAGAAATATCATTGAAAATCTAAACATTTGAAACATCCTGTGAAGCATCGTATACGCTAATTACCCCGAGTAGAATACTATGCAGCACTTGGTTTACCAAAATACGTTGCCACCTAATCAGGAGGTGCGAAATACATGCTTGTTGCAAGTTTCCCCATCTGTGGGGTAACTTGCAACATAGGACATGAAGCAAAGTTAGCTATCATTAAACAGCACTAACATTCTTGTATATATGTAGTCGTATTGTAAATTTTTGATGTTATGCATGAAACATATCATGAAAAGATGTACACTAACCAATTGACATATAATTTTTCATGAAAGATTGATAGTTATTTCAAGCGAGAGTATATTGTTTAGCAACAGATCTCACGTCCCTCAAACACAAAATATATATATGATTCTCGTGACTTAGCACTCATTACAAAATGTCAACAATGATTATTGTTATTTCTTGAAAAGGTAGAGTGAGTCATCTTCAAGTAGTTTTCAGTTTGAAGTGGTGTTTGGCAGTTTCAGCTAAATTAACATGATTGAAACACACCTATTCTACTTTGTAAATGTCAAACTCGCTAATTTGGGTATTAAACTGAAAAAATTTACTCCATCCATTCAGAGTTGATGTTGGTGATTGGTTCATAAACAAAAATTGAACTTTTAACATGATGAAACAAATGGAACTTCAAAATGTGGTATTTCCTAACAATGTTTGAAGGTCACGTGCAAAAAAATGTAAAAAATGAATAGTCATTTGAAAATAACCGCGTTACGTCATCAATAAATGATCCATTTCGGTTATTTCTGTCAAATATATCGTGAAATGAAGATAAATAATATAAGGTTTCGTCAAATTCAACTGTTGCAAGTTACCCCACAGTGGTTGTCGAATATAATAATGATTTTTTGCATTACTTAGTCGATAAGTTTATCAAACTTTTATCGTTTAGCTAAGCTTACTATTAGGTACCCTAACTGCAAGCAAAGTCATCAGACTTATCGCACTTACTACAAGGGAGAGCTCAAGCACGATTTTCATACTTGTTTTTATGGCATAAAATGAGCAATCCGTTTTAACAGTGTAACTAAACCATAAACAAAGAAACAAAACTAATTTTTATACTAAATCGATGTTTGATACACATAATCTCTATAACCGAAATAGTAGGGCATACTAGTTTTCATTATTATTAGAAAATGCTTCACATTTAGTGTATGTCATCGTGTTGCAAGTTACACCGCTGTTGCAAGTAACCCCGTTTGACGGTATATTAAAAACTTTGTTTAGTGATCTCACTCTTCTTGAGTACTCTTGGATTCAATCCAATTCACAGGAAAATTATCGCCGTTCTATAATCGGGTTGGCTTCAGAGCAGGAACTAATTCTTATAGGATTTTCTACAAATTACGGGTACCACCGAATCACGAAACCACAAAACAATCTATATTGTTCGTGGGTGGGAGGTACTGTTTTCAGGTTAGAAACTATCCCTAGGTTTCTAGCTATAGCACTACTATATAATAATAAGTGGATGTAAATTCAATTATTTATCGGTCGCATAGGCAAATCATAATATCAACGCACATCACATTTCACTTGTTTTGGCTGATGATTCTGCTGGGCTATTGTTTCTCGAGATCATTGACAGAACCGACCTAATGTTGACCGAGAGTTGACGTTTCACACTTCATTGTTCCGCTGAATTCATATGAAGCGACGCGCCGACCGAGGGGTCGTAACACTCCCCCCCGGGTACGTCAGCTCGCTGGCTTACTTGTTCATCGCGTCGCACATCAAGAACCGCTAGTCTAGTGGCTGATCGTTCATAGATTCCTGTGCTGGTTTGAACTGTTGCTGTTCGTATCTGCTCGTCTTTGCTCTTCTTTACCGATATTATGCGACCCATGGGCCAACAGTTCCTAGGTAATCCAGGATCAACGACAATTACAACGTCATTGACACTGATGGGTTTGACCTTATCAAACCATTTGGAGCGTCTGGTCAGTTCTGGCATGTAATAACGAACCCATCGCTTCCAGAACAAGTTAGCTTCTGCTTGCGAAGCTCGCCAGACACGTCTTAGAACGCGATCGCTGTGTTCTAATGGAGTAGCCGGCTTCAATCCGCTGGATGACCCCAGTAGAAAATGGTTTGGAGTTAAAACAGGAGCATCGGTGTCGTCAACAGATACAAATGTTAAAGGGCGCGAGTTGACAACATTTTCAATCTCAGCAAGTGTATTACGTAACGATTCATCTGTTGGATTACGCTGAGGGTTCATTTTTTGCAGATTAACTTTTACGGAGCGCACTAGTCGCTCCCAGGAGCCACCCATGTGCGGTGAAGCTGGAGGAAGGAACTCCCATTCGGTGTGTTGACTCACAATTTCACGTATCACGTGGTCTTGATCCATTTCCTTCGTGCGCGATTTCCACGTGAATCGCTCGCACAGTCAGGCATGTTATCAGTACGCCCCACCTTTTTTCCAGTCTCCTTCCCATCGTAACATACATTGGACCAAAGTAGTCTACGCCGATGTACGAAAAGGGCCTGGTGAAAGCTGCAAGTCTAGCGCCGGGTAGACCACCCATTTGCGGAGGTACTGGCTGGGCCCTTCGGTTCTTACACAGTTGACAGTTTTTTTTTATAGAATGAGGAAACCTGTTGGTTAGCAACACCGTAGGAAAACCACATTCTGCACTACCTGACCTTGCTCCGCGGCACGCCCGTTAGGGATTACTTCGTAGAGGAGGAGGGGGACTGTGCTTTCGCACTCTCGCTATCATCTGTCAGCCATCACATACGGCATATCTCTAGGGGGCCAACTCGACTAACTGTTGGTCGGCCCGCCATTTCCTCTGGAGGTGGAGCACGATTGTGGATACCGTGGTCGACACGGCATTCCACTCGTCCACCCCCGTACACATCCTCTCTATAATGTTATCGGGAGTAATATCCCTGCCGCATACCTCTAACATGCTCGACCTCTGCTCCGCAAAGCGCGGGCACTCGAAGAGCACATGTTCCACCGTTTCCGCCCTGTTTGCACACTCCGGGCATGAGGGTGAGTTTGCATGCCCGAACATGTGCAAGTACCACCTAAAGCACCCATGGCCCGACAGGAATTGAGTCAGGTGAAAGTTAACTTCGCCATGGGGCCTACACGTTCACCGGGACACGCTCGGTATGAGCCTGTGTGTCCACCTACCTACCCTTGGTTGTCCCAGACTCTGCCATTTCACCATAGACGAAGTTCTGGCGTTTCGTCGCGCACCTCTAGTACCTCTTTCATCGTAGCACTCAACATCCTCGGCCAACACCAGTGCTATCGTCATCATGCCCGCTAGCACGCATACCGCGTCTTTCGAGACGGTCCGGCATGCACTGGCCACCCTAAGGCACATCAACCTATGTACACTCTCTAGTCGGTCAACATTCCTCTGCAGCTTGAGCGCATTCGACCATGCGGCGGCGCCATACCGTAGTATGGACACCGCTACTGACGTGAGCAGCTTTCGCTTACTCGAGACAACTGCCGAACTGTTTGACATCATCCTAGATAATGCCATAACCGCTACACTCGCCCTCTTACAAGCATACTCAACATAGGGGCAGCAGGGACGAAAGTCCTGGGGCCTGACGCACCCCCCCGCTTGCGAGTCAGCCGCGTAGTCGCCGGCTAAGAATAGGACTACTAACCCCAATTCAAGGTGTCAAGCGACTCGTGCTGAGGAATGAGTGATCGAGGGGGTGAAAAAGATGCTCGATCTTTAACGGAGCCTGTGGGGTACCTGGGCACCCCCACAGTAAGCTGTCCCTTTCCGCGTTAATGCAGGGCTCTTGCGTGGTGGACATTCTTTCCCGTGCTACTCGTGGGATTTAATCATGAAGTCAAATAAAAATCAGAATCTAGGTGGAAATAGTGGTGAGATCAACCCCTTCGCAAGAAGCGGGTTGATGAGATCTCCGACAAGGAGAAGTGAGGAGATAGGCGCTGGGAGTTGCGTACGCAGCTCAAGCGTGGGTGCTCCAGTCCACTTCCCGGCAAGCCAGCCGGTGGAGGTTATGGACGGAGCGTGGTTGTTGAGGGCCGTCAACCGAGGATCCGAAGGACGGTCCGCAATAGAGGTGCCTGAGCAGCAGCTTGGCAAAATCATCGACTTTGCGTCCACTAAGTCGAACATAAGCAAGGACCTGAAAACGGCCTTGCTTCGACTTAGGGCGTCGATCGACGATGCCAAGCAGGAGCACGCGGCACTCGCGTTGCTGACTGCTGCAGCAGCGGAGCCTGCAAATGAGAAAGTGCCGAAGTTTACCCAAACGGAGGCCTTCTCTTTCGCAGGAAGTCCGAATAAGGCGGAAGCGACTGCTCGCAAAAAAATGGGACAAGCAATCGCAGAAGCGGGCGAGGCAACCGTCAGGCGAGGAGCTGTCTGGCGGTGCCCGCAAGGCCAGGCGAATCATTACCCCGAAAGTCGGTAATAATGCCGGAAAGTCGGACCCCAGCCAGGGTTCCCGGAAAGCTGGGAAGGGTGGGCCTGAAAAGGATGGCCCGTCCCGGAACGATGGGAACAAGGGGTTGCGACCGCTAGTGGGCCCTCAACAGCCACAGAGTAGGGCAATCCAAGGGGAGGACCCCCCTTGGACGAAGGTAGAGCGGAAGAGGAAGAAGAAGGCGAATCCGCAGGTAGTAGCGCAGGACGCCAAGCCAAGGCGTAGGAAGGCAGATGCCAAGCGCGAGAAAGGCGACGCTATCGTCATCAAGACGGAACAGTCCAAGTACTCGGACGTCTTGAAGATGATGCGAAGCGACGCCAAGCTTGAGGGTCTTGGAGCCGACGTACGCAGTATTAGACGTACTCGTACGGGCGAGATGATCCTGGAGCTGAAGCGCCAGAAGGAGCACAAGGGCGCCGCCTATAAGAGGCTGGCAGAAGAGGTCCTTGGTGAGGGTGTGCAGGTGAGGGCTCTGACACATGAGGCGACTCTGAAGGTCAAGGACATCGATGAGATCACCGAAGTGGAAGAGCTCGTCACGGCACTGCGGCAACAGTGCGATGTGCAGGTGGCCGCCGCAGCCGTTAAGCTACGGAAAGGGCCAGCAGGGACACAGATAGCTTTGGTTCAGCTACCTGTGGCGGACGTCAAAAAGTCCGTTAAAGTAGGGAGCATAAAGGTGGGTTGGTGTGTATGTCACCTGACATTCCACGAGCCACTAGAGGTTTGCTTCAGGTGTCTGGAACCAGGACACAAGTCGTGGGACTGCAAAGGCCCCGACAGGCGCAAACTGTGCAGGCGATGCGGCGGTGAAGGTCATAAGGCCCATAGCTGCACGAGTCCGCCCATCTGCATGATCTGTACCGGGAAATCCTCGAACAACAGACATCCGATTAGTGCTCCAAGGTGCCCGGCCTTCAAGAAAGCCGCAGTGAACAACAAATCACAGTGCAGGTAACGCAGCTGAACCTGAACCACTGTGATGCGGCTCAGCAACTGCTTTGTCAGGCAGTTTCTGAGTGGGAGACGGATATCGCCATCATATCGGACTCGGTATGCTGAGTACCCGCCGGCAACGGCAATTGGGTCGCGGATGGGACCAGAAAATTGGCGGCGATATGGACGACGGGTAAATACCCCGTTCAGGAGTTGGTGTCTACTACCTATGAGGGCTTCGTGGTCGCCAAAGTAAACGGGGTCTTCTTCTGTAGCTGTTATGCGCCTCCGCGGTGGCCGATCGAGCAGTTCACGCAAATGCTGGACCGCTTAACGACCGTGCTAACAGGGCGAAGGCCGGTGGTAATAGCGGGCGACTTTAATGCCTGGGCCGTGGAATGGGGAAGCCGTTTCACGAACCAGCGGGGTCAGATCCTGCTAGAAACACTGGCCATCTTAGATGTCGACTTGGCTAATGTCGGTACCAAGAGTACCTTTAGTCAAAACGGAGCGGAGTCAATTATTGACGTGACCTTTTGTAGTCCTGGCCTAACAAGTAGTTCGAACTGGAGAGTAGATGATGGCTACACTCACAGCGACCACCTGGCGGTTCGCTACAGTATCGACTACAATAACAGTAGACAGCGGATAGAAGAAGAGGCGGCTAGGCCAAGGCCAAGCCCTCGTAGGTGGAAGACATCATACTTCGACGAAGAGGTATTTAGGGAAGCGCTCCGCCGTGAGTGAAACTTAATCGGTTTAGACGGCGACGAGCTGATAGCGGTGCTCTCACGTGCGTGTGATGCGACCATGCCTAGGCGAGTCCACCCTAGAAATGGGAGGCCACCGGCTTACTGGTGGACCGACGCGATTGCGGACCTGCGCCGCGCCTGCCTACGGGCTAGGCGGCGGATGCAGCGAGCACGATCAGAGGAAGAGCGAAACGAACGGCGGGTGGTGTTCGCCGCTGCAAAAGCCGCGCTTAAGACCGAGATAAGAGCAAGCAAAAAGGCCTGCTTTGAGGGTCTCTGTCAGAGTCCCAATACGAACCCGTGGGGTGACGCCTACAGGATCGTTATGGCCAAGACGAGAGGTGTGATGGCTCCTACAGAGCAATCTCCAGAGATGTTGGAGGGGATCATTGGAGGACTTTTTCCGCGTCATGATCCTAGTCCTCGGCCTCCTTTCGTAGGACAGCCGGGGACTGGGGCTGGCGATGAGGAGAGGGTCACCGATGTGGAACTTGCGGGGATAGCTAAGTCCCTTAGCGTAGGTAAGGCCCCAGGTCCGGACGGAGTTCCGAACCTGGCCTTAAAAGTAGCTATTGCAGAGGCTCCCGAGATGTTCAGGTCTGCTATGCAGAAATGCCTGGACGAGGGAGTTTTCCCAGAAGCTTGGAAGAGGCAGAGCCTGGTACTATTGCCAAAGGCGGGGAAACCACCCGGAGACCCGTCGGCATATAGACCAATATGCTTGATTGACACGGCGGGGAAGGTGCTCGAAAATATCATCCTCAATAGAATGTTGCGGTTCACCGAGGGCGAAAATGGTCTTTCGAGTAACCAGTACGGCTTCCGGAAGGGGAGGTCCACCGTAGACGCTATCTTGTCGGTTACAAAAACCGCCGAGAAAGCACTCGAGCCTAAGAGGAGGGGAATTCGCTTTTGCGCGGTAGTGACTCTGGGTGTAAGGAATGCGTTTAATAGCGCCAGCTGGTCTGCTATTGCCGATGCGTTCTTGCATCTGGGGATACCGGAGTACTTGTACAAGATTCTCGGAAGTTACTTTCAGAATCGTGTACTAGTCTACGACACGGAGGTGGGTCGGAAGTGCTTTCACATAACCTCAGGAGTCCCGCATGGTTCCATCCTGGGTCCGGTGTTATGGAATGTCATGTACGACGAGGTGTTGAGGTTAGAGTATCCAGTGGGAGTGGTGATTGTCGGATTTGCCGACGACATTACGCTCGAAGTCTACGGTGAAACGATCGAGGAGGTAAAGTTGACTACCAACCACTCGATCAAGGTTGTGGAAGCGTGGATGCGGTCCAGGAAACTGGAGCTGGCTCACCACAAGACAGAGGTGACGGTTGTTAACAACCTGAAGTCGAAGCAGCAGACGGAGATCAGTGTAGGAGACTGTACTATCCTGTCAAAGCGCTCCGTCAATCACTTGGGCGTGATGATCGACGATAAGCTTACCTTCGGTAGCCACGTCGATTATGCCTGTAAAAGAGCCTCCACAGCTATTGCGGCACTGTCCCGGATGATGTCCAATAGCTCTGCAGTTTACGCCAGTAAGCGCAAGCTTCTGGCTAGTGTTGCTACATCCATACTTAGGTATGGCGGCCCAGCGTGGGGCACCGCGCTAAGTACTGAATGCTACCGACGGAAGCTGGAAAGTACTTACCGGCTTATGTGCCTGAGGGTTGCGAGCGCGTACCGTACCGTGTCACACGACGCTCTCTGCGTCATTACTGGTATGGTGCCTATCAGCATTCTTATCAGTGAGGACATGGAGTGCTTCGAAATGCGCGGCACAAGAGGCATACGCAGGACTGTCAGGATGGCCTCTATGGTCAAATGGCAGCGCGCGTGGGACAGTTCCACCAAAGGAAGGTGGACCTATAGGTTGATACCGAGGGTAGATAGTTGGATTAATAGGCGCCATGGGGAAGTCACATTCCACCTGACACAGGTCCTTACAGGTCATGGTTGCTTCCGACAGTATCTACACCGTTTCGGGCATGCGGATTCTCCCGAATGCCCAGTGTGCAATGGTTTAGAGGAAACGGCGGAACACGTTTTGTTCGTGTGCCCGCGTTTTCGCACAATGCGTGACCGCATGCTTGCCACATGCGGGGAGGACACAACTCCGGACAACTTGGTCCAGAGGATGTGTAGGGATGAGTTTGGCTGGAACGCCGTTTCAACGGCTATTACCCACATCGTCTGGGAGCTACAGAGGAGGTGGCGCGTGGACTCGGAGAATGGCTAGTCCAGATGCAGTACAAGAGGTGGTCCAGGGGTTCGGAGTCGGCTTCGTAGGTCATACCGGTGCCCTGCGGTCGAGATCGACCCTAACAACGATTAAGTGGCCGCGGAGAGGAAGTCCCGGTAGCGGTGCTGTCGTGGCGTCGGTCTACTGGGTTGGATCCGAGCCCGTGGTTGGAAAGAGGTCCCTGGCAAGGGTCGGGGTAGGTGAGATCCTGCTGTCTGCAACCTACGGGTGCATCTGATAGGGCCTGAAGGGTAGTGATACCCTTCCTTACGGGCAGGTCAGATCGGGTTGCACGTGGGCATCAGTTCTTGATGTCCGCTCAGCAGTAGGGCGCGGGCGGGGTTGACCCTGCCCGCCTTCCGAGGACAAAGGGAGTGGCGAGGACCACTCGGGAAACTGGCTAAGCGCCAGCATGCTACCGTGATGGACTCTCCAAAGCGAGTCATCGATGTTCGTTGTAGCAGGCTACGCAGCTAACCATGTGGGTGCCATGTGCACTAGCCCCTCTCTGAAGCAATACCTTCTTGGTGGTTCCGGAGAGACGTAGGGTTTGGCGACCATAGGAATGGTTTAGTGGGTACGAGGAGAGAGTAGTCCTGGATTTTACTTTTGTTGTAGAAGACGGCCTGTCAGACCTACACTGCCCTAACCTTCTGTAAGGGTGTCTGTTGAGCAGATTATCCCCCTATGGTTTAGAAGGAAAAAAAAGCATACTCAACATGACTACTGAAGCTCTTCTTGTCGTCGACCATGACTCCAAGAAGCTTCAGTGAGCGACTGGACTCGATCGAGCACCCGCCCGTGGTGACCACTGCCTGCTGTGCAGACTGGCGGTTGTTCACCACCACCACCTCCATCTTGTGGTGTGCGAGTGTCAGTTGCCTCGACCTCATCCAGCCCTCCACTATGTCAATCGCATGCGCTGCCGTCAATTCCACCTCTTCGAGCGACTCACCGTATACCACCAGGGTAATGTCGTCAGCGAAGCCAACCAACTTTACTCCCGGTGGTAGTGCTAGCCTCAGTACTCCATCGTATGCCGCGTTCCACAGTACCGGACTCAAGATGGATCCTTGCGGTACCCCCGCAGTGACATTGTACTGTCTTTGGCCTTCCTCGGTGTCGTAAATCAGTACCCTGTTCTGGAAGTAACTACCCAGAATACGCCTTAGGCCAGCCGGGACACCTAAGCGAGTTATGGCGCTCTCTATGGCGGCCCAGCTTACACTATTGAATGCGTTTCTAACGTCTAGCGTTACGATCGCACAGTACCGTATGCCTCTTCTCTTTTTCTGCAGCGCAATTTCGGCCAATCCAGTCACCGACCTAATGGCATCCACTGTCGATCTACCTTTGCGAAACCCGTACTGGCTGTCTGATAGCCCCGCGTTGTCCGACCTCTCGGTATAGACCAATAACCTTGACAGAATGATCCGCTCTAGGAGTTTCCCGGCCGCGTCTAAAAGGCAAATTGGTCTATGAGCCGACGGGTCGCCTGGTGGCTTCTCGTGCTTGGGCAGTAGAACCAATTTTTGCCTTTTC
This sequence comes from Aedes albopictus, assembly GCF_035046485.1. Classification (NCBI taxonomy): domain Eukaryota; kingdom Metazoa; phylum Arthropoda; class Insecta; order Diptera; family Culicidae; genus Aedes; species Aedes albopictus. Next base: position 175,626,185 of record NC_085136.1, on the reverse strand, counting down.
CACCTCTCCGGAAATTCTCCTCTATCCAAGCATCTCTGCATAGCCGATCTGACCATGTCAGGGCTAGCTTCGATGGCCGCTTTAATAGCCACCGTCGGAATGCCATCCGGGCCCGGGGCCTTGTTCAGCTTAATGATTTCGCAATTGCGGCTAACTCATCATTCGTCACTGGGGGAACCTCACTCGGACCAGGATGGTCTTGCGGTGTGGGTGCCCATGGTCTCACCTCGTGGTGCGGGAACAACGTTTCCACAATCCTCTGCAGTATCACGGGAGAGCGTTCCGGTGGTGCAGATGTGCCTTTCGTTTTGCACATGACTACGCGGTATGCATCTCCCCAGGGGGTTGTGTTAGCCGTCTGACAGAGATCGTTGAAGCACGCCCGCTTACGCGCCTCGATCTCTTTGTTCAGTGCCAACTTTGCTGCCTTGTATTCCACCTCTCGCTCCGCTCTCGACTCATCGGTCCGGGCTCTCTGCATCCTTCTCCTTGCCCTGTGGCAAGATGCACGGAGCTCCGCGATTTCTTGACACCACCAGTACACCGGTCTTCGTCCATTCCTGGGTATGGATCGCCTCGGCATTGCCGCATCACACGCTCGTCTCAAGGTACCAACTAGACCGTCGCTAGGCAAGTAGTCTGTATTCTGCTCCATGAGCAGCCGCTCCACAAATGCCGGCTTATCGAAACTCGAGGTTAGTTATCCTCGGTGAGTGTCGGTTATCCTCCACTGCTGCCGTCTACCGCCCTGTTCGATACTGTATCGAATCGCCAGGTGATCACTATGCGTGTACCCGTTATCAACTCTCCAGTCTGAGCTAGCGTTAAGCCCTGGGCTCCAGAAGGTCACATCAATGATGGACTCCGCACCGTTTCTGCTAAAAGTGCTTACACTGCCGACATTCGCGATCTTAACGTTCAATCCCGCCATAGCTTCGAGTAGAGCCCAACCTCTCTCGTTCGTAGAGCGACTGCCCTACTCGACCGCCCACGCGTTAAAGTCCCCACCGATGACCAAGGGGCTCAGTCCAGCTAGAGCGCTTGACAGCGAATCTAGCATGGACGAGAACTGACCTGTCGGCCACCTAGGTGGGGCATAGCAGCTCCAGTAGTAGACTCCGCCGATCTTCGCAATCGCGAAGCCCTCGCACGTCGTGGAGATTATCTCCTGGACCGGGTACCGACCGGTCGTACAGATCGCCGCTTTCTTGGCCTTATCCGCAACCCAGTTCCCGTTATTGGGGGGGATGCGGTTTGGGTCCGAAAGAAGCGCGATGTCTATACTTGACTCCGAGGCGGATTGCCACAACAGCTGCTGCGCGGCTTCACAGTGATTCAGGTTCAACTGTGTGACTTGCGTCATTTTCGGCCGTTACGTCCACTTATGCTTGGGCACTTAGGCCCACCCGTCACATGGCCCTTGTTCGTCGTGCAAATCAGACACTTTGGCGCCGATTTACACTCCCTGACGAAGTGGCCTTCTACTCCGCATCTTCTGCAGAGTTTGCTCCTATCAGGGCCTTTGCATGCCCACGACTTGTGGCCTCGTCCGAAACACCTGAAGCACACTTCCGGCGGCTCACATACACTAAGCGGGCACTCCGACCACCCGACTTCAACCATGCCCTCAGCAGTCGCTTTTTTCGCTTCCCCGACTGGAAGCTTGATCGTCGCGATCTGCGTACCTGCTGGGCCTCGCCTGATGTGGATCGATGCGCTTGGCGCGTCCATATTGCACTGCTGTTTAAGAACAGCAGAGAGCTCCTCCGCGGTGGTGATCTCATCCAAGTTCTTGCATTGGATAGTCATCTCCGGCGTCAGAGCCCTCACCCGTACCTTATCACCAAGCACCTCTTGTGCTAGAGCCGTGTAAGAAGAGCCCTTGTTAACGGCATTCTTCTTAAGCTCAAACATCATCTCTCCAGTCCTAGTGCGCCGGATGCTTTTAACATCCGCGCCTAGTCCCGAGAGACGATCCTCACTCCACAGTTGACAGTTTTTTTTTTTTTTTTTTTTATAGAATGAGGAAACCTGTTGGTTAGCAACACCGTAGGAAAACCACATTCTGCACTACCTGACCTTGCTCCGCGGCACGCCCGTTAGGGATTACTTCGTAGAGGAGGGGGGGGGACTGTGCTTTCGCACTCTCGCTCATCTGTCAGCCATCACACTCGGCATATCTCTAGGGGGCCAACTCGACTAACTGTTGGTCGGCCCGCCATTTCCTTTGGAGGTGGAGCACGATTGTGGATATCGTGTTCGACACGACATTCCACTCGTCCACCCCCGAACACATCCTCTCAATAATGTTATCGGGAGTAGTATCCCTGCCGCATATCTCTAACATGCTCGACCTCTGCTCCGCAAAACGCGGGCACTCGAAGAGTACATGTTCCGCCGTTTCCGCCCTGTTTGCACACTCCGGGCATGTGGGTGAGTTTGCATGCCCGAACCTGTGCAGGTACCACCTAAAGCACCCATGGCCCGACAGGAATTGTGTCAGGTGAAAGTTCACTTCGCCATGGGGTCTACACGTCCACCGGGACACGCTCGGTATGAGCCTGTGTGTCCACCTACCCTTTGTTGATGAGTCCCAGACTCTTTGCCATTTCACCATAGACGAAGTTCTGGCGTTTCGTCGCGCACCTCTCGTACTTCTTTCATCGTAGCACTCAACATCCTCGGCCAACACCAGTGCTATCGGCATCATGCCCGCTAGCACGCATACCGCGTCTTTCGAGACAGTCCGGTATGCACTGGCCACCCTGAGGCACATCAGCCTATGTACACTCTCTAGTCGGTCAACATTCCTCTGCAGCTTGAGCGCGTTCGACCATGCGGCGGCGCCATACCGTAGTATGGACACCGCGACTGACGCGAGCAGCTTCCGCTTACTCGAGACAACTGCCGAACTGTTTGACATCATCCTAGACAATGCCATAACCGCTACACTCGCCCTCTTACAAGCATACTCGACATGACTACTGAAGCTCAACTTGTCGTCGACCATGACTCCAAGGAGCTTCAGTGAGCGACAGGACTCGATCGAGCACCCGCCCGTGGTGACCACTGCCTGCTGTGCAGACTGGCGGTTGTTCACCACCACCACCTCTGTCTTGTGGTGTGCGAGTGTCAGTTGCCTCGACCTCATCCAGCCCTCCACTATGTCAATCGCATGCGCTGCCGTCAATTCCACCTCTTCGAGCGACTCACCGTATACCACCAGGGTAATGTCGTCGGCGAAGCCAACCAACTTTACTCCCGGTGGTAGTGCTAGCCTCAGTACTCCATCGTATGCCGCGTTCCACAGTACCGGACCCAAGATGGATCCTTGCGGTACACCTGCAGTGACATTGTACTGTTTTTGGCCTTCCTCGGTGTCGTAAATCAGCACCCTGTTCTGGAAGTAACTACCCAGAATACGCCTTAGGCCAGCCGGGACACCTAAGCGAGATATGGCGCTCTCAATGGCGGCCCAGCTTACACTATTGAAGGCGTTTCTAACGTCTAGCGTTACGATCGCGCAGTACCGTATGCCTCTCCTCTTTTTCTGCAGCGCAATTTCGGCCAATCCAGTCACCGACCTAATGGCATCCACTGTCGATCTACCTTTGCGAAACCCGTACTGGCTGTCTGATAGCCCCGCGTTGTCCGACCTCTCGGTATAGACCCATAACCTTGACAGTTTAGTCGAACCCCTTTGTATACCACTCGTAGCTTCGGAATGTAGTAAAGCTGGCGGAGCTCATTCACCACCGTTTCGTGATTACAATGGTGATAACGCACATGGTAGTCCATGACGATTAGCTTCGTTATGTGGTGATTCCTTGGGAGGATTATCGGATTTTTTGCGTCCATGGTGGCATTTGCTGCTTCTTCCTCGCATCCGTATTACTCTATACTCGTCCAAGAATGGAGTAAAACTGTAGATTCCGCTCGACTTGGGTAACTGTTGTAAATTTCCCAGCAAACTGATTTCCTCGGGATACCTTTCCTGTTGTACTTGCTGGTAAAGAAAGACGGATGCTTGTCGTAGTTCCTCCATTGATAATGGGCCACTGAGTCGCGGCTGTTTTGTTACTGTTTTACGAAGATTATTGCTATATCTGAATAGCCAAGCAGTAACCCGAAGAAGTCGTTTCCATGTGCCAAAGTAGTGCCAATAACTGATGCATTTACTGTAGCGTGATGGAACAAATGCGCGCGGAGCTCTTCCTCAGTCCCTTTACGATCAAACGATTCGGTTGGCCAGTGATCAGGTTTGTTCCATAGAAATTCGGGCCCTTGAAACCATCGACTGTTGTTACTCAGATCCGGTAGAAGCTGCGTTTTGGTACCTTCGTCAGCTACATTTTCTTTAGAGCAAACCCATCTCCAATTGGGAATAGATGTCGTTTCAAGCAGCTCACTTACGCGAAACGCTACGAATTGTGAATATCTTCTGTGGTCTGAGCGAATCCAACACAATACGTCGCGTGAATCTGTCCAGTAGATACGTTCATCGATAGAGAATGACAATGAGTTTGCTATGGTTTCAGCTAATCTGGCACCTATTACAGCCGCTTGCAGCTCCATCCTAGGAATAGAGATGAACCGTAGTGGAGAAACCCTTGCCTTAGCCGAGACGATCGACACTTCTACTTTTCCGTGTTGCTGAAATCGTAAGTAGCAAACGGCCGCATATCCATATTCGCTGGCGTCGACAAAAGTATGCAGTTGCACATTGGTATCCTCTCCAAAACTTATTGAGACACGGTAACAGCGTGGTATTCTGACCGATGGTACCTGCGGAAGAATCTGCAGCCAAATGCTCCCACTTATGGTTAAGCGCTTCGGGAACTTCATCATCCCAATCAACTGCCGCTCGCCATACTTCTTGTAGCAGTATTTTAAGATAGATTAGGAGATTAGAAATAAGTCCCAATGGATCGAAACTGGCCATCAGAGTACGTAGCATCTCTCGTTTCGTTGGCCTCCGTTTTCCAACTAGTAATTCAATGTCGTGTTTCGCAGACAGCTTGTAGGTGAACGTGTCCGTTGTTGGGCACCACCACATGCCCAGTATCTTCTCGGTTACCATTTCCGACGCAAGATTCAGGCTAACTTCACGTGCTTTGCTGGCATCCAGTGCTTCGAGAACCGCGGGGGAATTAGAGAGCCAGTTGTGCATCTCATACCCAGCTTGAGCGTGAACGTATCTCACATCCGTTGCTAGTTTTACCGCTTCGTTTTCCGTTTCAACACTAGTTAACATGTCGTCAACATAATGCTTTTTCGTAATCGCTTCAGCTGCCGCAGGATATTGACCCTCATGCTCTCTTGCGTTCAAATTCTTAGCATATTGAGCGCAACTCGGCGAACAAGACGCCCCAAAGGTCATAACTTGCATTACGAACGTACTTGGCTCTGCATCGGTAGGAAGCTCTCTAAAAAAAAAAGCGTTGACAGTTTTGGTCTTCTTCAGCAATCAGTGTTTGATGAAACATCTCTCAGATGTCTCCTCAAATGGCCACCTTGTATTCACGGAATGAATAGAGCACGGAGTTCAACGATGTTAACTGATCTGGCCCTTTGAGAAGCATCATGAGACACGCCCAAGTAACAATCAGCATGCCTTGAAGGTTTATTCATGTTTTATCCTGGTTTTATACGAGCATGTCAAAAATCTAGTTGTTCTAAGTTAGTTTCAAGTGATAGTTTTTTACTTTGAACCTTTGGCGTTCCATAAAACTATCATATAACTTCTGCTATAAACATCTTCAGTTAAAGACTTGCAAGTAGACCTGAATTGGTTTTATCACTTATTATATACCATTTCAATAAAACTTGCATTTGGGGTTGTTGTCGTAGAGATTTTTTTTTGTAAACAAATACACAAAACTGTGAGGCAATGCATAAAACCAACAAAAGATTTCGTGGCCGTAACATAAACCAAAAAAATGCTGTGATAAAACCGCTCAGTTATGACTACCTCAGGAGGGTTAGCCCTATTGGAGGAATCATCAGGAACACAGAGTTTTATCAGAAAAATATGTCGCCTAGCCGGGATAATTCATGTAAATACAGAAAAAATATTACTCAATTTTATGATTTCACGTACAGCTTCAGATCAAATTAAACCATACAACACGTTTCCGTCATTTTATTTTGTCAGAAAAACTACATATTGTCTTTTAAATTCCGCTGTGTTGAAAAAACCTTTTTTGCACCCAATTCCACCGAGTATATTAAATGCATTTAACTTCCAAGTTATGCATAGTTTGTGTGGCGCACTTAGTTTTTCTCATTATCACAGTCACATTCACCACAAATCTTCCGTGGTATGTCTCCTGACACGTAATAAATAGCAAACAAATCTGTATTCCATATCTGCATCTTTCCAATTGATGGCTGGATAAACTACCAAGCATAATTTATTCTGACGATCGAACATTGAGAGTGAAAAATAATCAAAACAATTATTTGACAAGTCAGAAGATGGTTTTATTTAGAAGATTGATAAAACTATGATACAACCCGAACTCCTAAGCCGGTTTGCATACGAAGTCCTGTAGACCCTAATAAGACTGGGCCAACTAGCCAGAACGTGGGCTTATTGAGGCATACAATAACTCGAGAGAATTTTTAAGTCGGCATCAATGGTTTTATGTTTAGGACTTTTGAATCGCTAAAAAACTTTGATAAAATTAAAATTGTTGCTTGGGCGCCTTGAGTTTTGGCAGCTGCGTCCCAAACAATGCTTTTTTGTCAGCTTTATTAGGATTGACTACCGGAAATATGGGAAGATACCATACTCGCGATTTCGGTTGCTGTATCTCAGAGGAGTTCAGTTTTCGAATATACCCTTTCTTCACGTATTCCTGGATTTTCGAGTACATAATTTTAGCTTATCCCGGATCACGTTTCATTCTAGTTTCAAGGCACCGAAAACGTTGAAGAGCTGTTGGTTTACTATTTGGTAGATGGAAATCATCAAACTTCCACTACAGGGGAGTCACGAAACGACCATTCTCTGATCGTGTCATTGCTTGCAGAATAGCTGAGCCCAATCGTCGGCAGACAGAACAAGGTGTTCAGATTTAGAGATTCCTATGCTTTCCAGTGAGAAATACTCCTGCATAGCACGCTGTAAATTATCATTATTGATTTCACAGCATGCGATAGCACTCCAATCGTGATGTCCGCTAAATTCACCACCATCGGATCCACCGTGAATAATCCAACCAAGGCGAGTTTTAGTAGCAACCGGCTGAAACATTTCTCCCTTCGCGACCTTTCTGTGGGTAGCCAAGGTTGGCGTTGTTGCCTCCGATGAGAAGTCGCGGTTGAATGTCCTCATATGATTCAGCTGGTACTCCCTGAAGATGACGATATTGACGAACAAGCTCTTCCATACACAGAGATTGACGAAACAGTCCAAGGTTTGGCACGGTGTGCACATCTCTCAATCGAACCTTTTTTGGACTATCTTCAGTTGATGAAACCTCTAGTTCTAGTTTTTTCGAGTTCTTTTCGTATCGGTGCTTATCTCCTGTCCATCGTAGACAAATGGGTTCCAGATTGCTTCCAGATCCAGTTCAGCGGCCAGTTTTTCATCCATTAACGTGAATGCAGATCCGTCGTCTAAAATGCGTAGGTTTTCAGAGCCTTACTACGACCGTACAAGACAACCGGAACAACACGAAACAGCGTTTTAGAAACGGGATTGTAGTGAGCGTTACAGTCACGTCCGTCGAGATTCTGAATGCTTGGGCCACTCGAGGTAGATGGAAGATTTTGTTCCTTCGCTGGCGTTGCGCTGACACGTTGGGGATTGTGAAGCAGCGGATGGTGCTTGAAAACGCAACCATTTTGACCACATAATTGCTCTGATTTACATGGACCTCTATGTAATTTCAAGCACTTCCTGCATGCCCCGGAATCCTTAACTATACTCCACCTGGCGTTGTAGGCAAGTTCCAAGAATCGTTGACATTTGGAGAAATCGTCACATTCACCTTTACAAGCATAACAAAATTTTGAAGAAGGGTTTTGCATGATCGGATTGGTTTCTTGCACAGAAGCAAAGCTCCACTCCTCGCTGTGCACGTTTAGGAACGCTCATCCACCTTTATCCAAACGAGTGTTCTGTAGCGATGCAATCGGGCAAACTGTTTCTGCTAGATCGTACAGCCAATCAGCAAACATAGAAAGATGAACTACCGGAAGAGAACGACGATGTTTTGCCCAATCTAGTTTGATGGTTGGGGGAAGCTTGTCGACAAGTTTTCTAAGAAGAACGACGTTATACGAGTACTCTTCCAATTCACATGCTTCAATTGTTGCACAAAGATTCTGCACTGTTGATGCGAATTCAACAACTGTTTCGAGTTTATCTGCCTTCGGAGCAGGAGCGGCGCAGATCTTAGTCATTAGATTGTGGACAATGACTTCAGGGTTCCCGTAGAGCATCTTCAATGTTGAAATTATTCCTGAAACATTGGCTGGATGCATTAGCCTACACTTAACAGCATCAAAGGCTTTTCCTCGGAGGCATTTTTGGAGACGTAGGAGATTTTCTTCTTGTGTATAGCCGCACATTTCTGTCGTGGAGTTAAACGTGGAATAAAATAATGGCCATTCCTCTGGAGTACCGCTAAAAGTCGGTAGCTCGCGGGATACGGCCTGACGGGCAGCTATATGGCTCTGCAATATGCTGTATTCACTTTCGGGCTGTAACTGGGGTCGTTTTGGTGTCGATCGTCGCACTGGATCAAAATCACGTACAGTGGAGTTCGCAAACCGTATACTCCTCGGCGGGCCTCGGCTGGTGAGGTCTATTGTAGATAATGGGACTTGTGGAGCTGGACGTAGAATTGGATGTTGTGACTGAACAGCAAAGGTCTGAGATGGTGCTCTTTCATCTTGTACGGACTTACTCCGCAACCAGTTGTTAACTCTTTCGTCAGGGGTTTCTTCCACCACACTTGGTTCAGAGGTCGATGATGTTTCGCTGGCAATTTCCTTGAGCAATTCAAATCTTTTTTGAAGATATTTTCTTTTACTCGCCTCCTCTTGTTCTTGAAGCCTTCTCTCTTCGTCTGGCTTTTGGAGCTCCAGTTGCATTTGCTTCTGTCGCGTTGATGATCTGGAACTAGCAACCCTTGATGACTGGCTTTTGTTATCCACTGAACCTTGAGACTTGTTGTTCTGTGGATTGCTTGGAGGCAACATGGGAGGAGCTGCGAAGCCAGATACTACAGGGGCCGCTTGTGTTTTGGAAAATGGGGGACACGCAAGGAGACAACCGTGGGGTTGTATAGTTTGCATTACTATGGGCTGACGACCTGATTCGACGACAGCTGAAGTTGCAGCCACTGGAATCCACGGAAGTTGAGACACGGGAAAGTTAGCTGGGGGCAGAGATGGCGGGTATTCACTTGTGGTCACGGCAGCATCCGATGGGCAGACAATTAACCGTTCCATAATAAATACAAAATTTCCCATAAATAATTCAAAAAGTCCCAGTGAAGAAACAGGGCTGTAAGCAGTAATAAATAACAAAAGTTCCATAAACAAATAAAAAAATGCATAAATAATTCAAAAGTTTCAATAAATAATTGATTTTTGAGCAATTAAGAACGTCAAAAATGCAATGAATAAATCAACTGTTGCAATAAAAAAAGCCATTTTTCCCACCAAATAACTTCGAATTTTCCATAAATAAATCCGATTTTTCCATAATAAATTAGAAAATTCACAATAAAAAAATATCGAATAAACAATAAAAATGCAATAAAAATGACGAAATTACCCATGAAAAACAAATGCAGGAAATTATGAGACAGTGAAATGCTGAATCGCACTTATATGACTGAAACTACTGAAAAGCTTGCGTAACTATGATTGCAATTTATCGAGCAAATGCTTGCTGTCCGAACTCGCTATCGCTCGTCGGACCTAAAAAAGGGATAACATCTATGTTTGCATTACACCGGGCAAATTTTTGGATCTGTGGTTTGCCTAGAACTGAATCGATTCAGTTACGGTGCATCGGATATCGGAAACTTCGGCGGCCTTCTGCCGCGTCAGTTCCTCAATCCTCTATGCGGCTTCGCCGCATGGTCTACTTGATTTTTTGGCTCAAAATGCATTGTTACGTATAAGTTTGTTGGTATAAAAGAATATGTAGCTGAAATCAACATAGCATTTAAGCAAACAAAATAAACTCACAAACTTGGAAAATTCTTCAACGGCGAACCGCAGCTCGAGAACCCCTGCAATCATTTTTCGCTCTAAGTTCCATCGATCAGCAAGACAGCAGTAGCATCACGCGATCAGTTTAGAAAAACCAAATGCACACACACACAAGCGCTGCATTTTGGCGAAGCGGGGCGATGCAGAGCATCGCGACACCTCGAATAGTCGGAGAGCGGTGAGAGAACGACGCCGCCGAGAACAGCATCCTCACCAGCCTCCGTTTGCAAACCAACACGACTAGCCTGGATGTGTGAAAGAGTTAGCGAACCCGTTTATGACTAAGCGCCTCCCCAGTTTGGCTATCAGGAAAGAGCAGAAAATCTCCCGCTCTCGATAATCCCGTCGACAGGGTATTCGGGAAACTGAATGGGAGAATGAGTTCAGTTGGAACCCGTCCTCCAAGGCAACCACACGCACGGAAAACCGTCGCGAGTTTCTTCAAGTTAGTGCACTTTCTGGGTATGTATGTAATGTATGCACTTTCTGGGGGGCAAGCTTAGAGCAAATCCGGCCATATTGATTAGTGCGAGTCGCGGAGTGGAAAATCAAAAAGTGCGCGGATGATTGTCGGCACACATGCGTAAAATTTGGAGTTGATTTCGACGGTAAGACAGCCAGTGTTCATTCGACGATTTGTTGCTGATTTCGAATTTAGTCACGCAGGAAAAACAGCATATTATCGGCCCAGAGGGAACTGCGAACCTCCATTTTGTTGGTTGGTAAACCGAAGCCACGCGGCACCACACCGGCGTGGGTCAGCTACCCCAGAAGATCGGGAAGAAACCAGTCCAGCGTCGAAGCCAGTGGCTCGTGAACTCCAGAGCCAATGCACCGGTAAGATAATCCTTGACCCATGTAGCGATGAGAATTATCATGATTTTCCAAAATACGCAGCAACCAGACAATCGCGAATCCCAATTCAGACCACCTCTACGGACCAGTACGTCTGCGGCGAAACGGAAAGCCTTCCCAGGAAGTATGTCCGCCTATATCCATCTGCCACGTGTCGAAGCTAATTGGCCATGTGCCACAGGGCTTTCTTTTTCTACCGTTTCAGAGCAAGCTCAATTGAGCGAGAATTTGATCTGCAGAAGGTATTGGAGAGGTGACGTAGCGTGGACCAACGTCCCGGAGCTGGCTGAGTTCAGCTTTGGGGAAGCGAGACTGGCAACATCGTGCGGAGTAATAACGACCAGGACGAGCGACAAACTCTCGCTGACCGGATCGTGGGCATTCGGAGTACAGTCCCACCAGGCCGCTAAGCGGGCGACTGGCAACGTGGATAGTCATTGGCCTGAAGGAGTTCGATTTGCCGCATCAGTCGCCGTGAGCAAGGAAGGCTCGCGCTGTTGCAGGTCAACATGCGCCACGACATCGGTGTAAGCCAGAACGGTCTCGAGCAAGGCGGCGGTTCAACCGGCAGTATGGGTGCACCCAAGTAGATCGCGCGCGCGTGAGTAAATAGAATGAAACAGACATAGAATAAGGAAGAAAGATCAGGCAAGGATAATGATTAGAAAGTAAGAGGAGTGTAGATCAGGTGTGAAGAACAAAAATAAATGTAGTTTGTGAGAAACATTGGTTTTTGTGGATTTCGTTCTCAGTTTTGTGGCATTTTTGAGCTTTCCGGGACTGATCGAGGGTTTCTATTCCCCCCCTCGACAGTCACTTGCAACACTGGCGCCCAACTGAAAATCCACATTTAAACTACCGTTTAGCGATTTTTTGGTTTGTGAGCAAAAGTTTTTGGTTTTTGTGCTTTTTGGTTATCCGGCCTACGATAACCAATATAATTTTAACCCTTACGCATTAAATTCGAAATAAAAATGGACTTTACCCATTTGACTGATGAAGAAGTAAGCTACGAGTTGGCTTTACGCCACGTAGTAAACCTTGGACCCACTACACATAGAGGCAAGGTTCTTCGCCTCAAGGCCCTAATACAAGAAGAGTCCTTGAGAGATAGTAAGCCTACTAGCTCAGACCATGTCATGAGCACACAATCCAACCTAGAGCAATGTGAATCTCAAGTTCACCAGCTGCACATTGGCGCAGAAGCGGCCATCCGCACAGCCGATAGCGTAGCTTTAAACCAAATACGAACACGTCTTTACCACTATCGTGATCGATTACTGTTGATCCGTCCTCCTAACGAACTGCGGGAAACTCACGCAATGCTGTCGGTGCATGTCGACGTGCTTCTAAATAAAGTGAACGGGACAAGTGTAGTGAACGGTGTGCCAAGAAGTGAAAGTGTAGTTAATCAAGCAACGTCAACTGGAGCCATACGAAGGAACAACGGTGGAGAGGAAGGAGCAGTAGGTGGCGAAACGAACGCCACGATTCCAGTGGGCGACGCTTCCAGGCAAGAAACCACACCACCACCAGTGACGTCTTTCTCCGGTGGACAAGGACGAGGATTGCTGTTCTCTAGTTCATTCCGAGCGCTAGACAACGAAGATGCAGGGGAGACACAGCCTAGACAACGAAACACCTCACCACCGCCTCCCTATCTTCCCCGGGAGCGAGAAACATGGAACCGGCCAGTCCCAGAAGCACAGTCACGAGAAGTTCAGGAGCTGCAAGCGAGAATAGCGGAAATGCAGGAAAGAGAACAGCGGACGCGTGAAGAAAACTATCGAATGCGAGAGGACCTGGAGCGGCTAATCCGGCGAGATCGACCAGCACCGGAACGAGCGGACGATCGCCGAATACAGAAGGCGGTGCACAACTGGCCTTTCAAATTTCGCGGCGAGAAGGACACAACATCACTCAACGTGTTCCTAGATCGCGTGGAGACATTCGCGAGGTCGGAAGGCATGAGCGATGCCACACTCCTGAGTTCGATCAAGCATCTACTCCAGGAGGACGCAATCGACTGGTACTCGCGAGCAACGTCGCAAAACCTGTTGCGCACTTGGGACCAGTTCAAGCGGGAGATCAGAAGGGAATTCCTGCCCAGCGGATACTCCCAAATTCTGCGTCTGGAAGCCAGCTTTCGATTTCAAGGAAGGGAGGAATCCTTTGCGAAGTTCTACCGAGACATCTCAGCGCTTTTCCGCTTCGTCGATCCACCAATTCCAGACGACGAAAAGTTCTTCCTGGTGAAGAAGAACATGAACGAGAACTACGCATCCATCGTCACAGCAGCGAGGCCTCGTTCACTGGAAGAAATGGTGGAAGTCTGCACCGGATACGACGAAACGAGAATGCTTCTGAACAGGCAGCGCAGGATTCCCATTCCGCACAGCGCGCTTCTTGAACCGAACTTCGCCACGCCAGTAACAGCAAGCAGACCACCACCAGTTCAGCATCACCAACAGCCACAGCGGTTCAACAGAGTTCACGCCGTGGAGGTAGAAGAAGGCGCATTCGAACACGAAGCAGCGGAGGAAGGACCAGAAGACAATTGGCAGCACAACATCGACGAACTGGTGGAGCAAGTCAACGCGTTGAAGTTGAACATTGAGCGGAGGTCTGCGAGGCCAAGCTTTGCCGCACGCGACGAAAGGCAGACAAGGCCAACGGATAGGTACAACCGGACAGAGGCTGACGTCCTGCGAGCAGCGCGGCAGTACACAAGAGAGACGCAAACGCCGGCACAGCAGCAGCGGCCGCAAACCGCATCGTACCAGACTCGGCTACCACAACAACAGCAAGAACAGCCGCAAAGAGCACAGGGCTGGCAGGCACGACAGTGGATGCCAAGTTCGGATCAGAGCGACAATAACCGAAGAAGCCAACGTCTGCTGTCAGAACCAGCTAGACAACGGGAAGATCGCCAAATACAACAGGAAGAAGCTCCGAACGGCCAACGAATAGCAATGCTTTGCTGGAACTGCGACGAGGAGGGTCACAGATTCATGGACTGTCCGAAGCTGCAAGCCATCCTATTCTGCTACCGTTGGGGAAGGAAAGGCTACTCGCTGCGCAGTTGCTTCACGTGCCGCATGGACGCGGTAAACTACCAAGCGGAGAACCAGCAGTAGAGGGGAGCAGCTCTCCGCAAAATCTCGGAGACCCCTCCGATATCCCGGAATTTCAAAACCTCAACTCGATCATAATCAACCCCGGTAGTGACAATCGACCGCACGCCGTCATATCAGTGTTGGGAAAGGAGTTGACAGCTTTGCTGAACAGTGGAGCGAACTGCTCTCTGCTAGGAGGAAGAAGAGTCGAACTGGCAGAGGAATGCGGATTGCAGAAAGGAACCGTCAGCGGCGGAATAAAGACGGCAGACGGCACGAGACACAGCATCGCAAACTTCGTCTATTTACCGATCGTGTACAACAACCGCAACGAAGTTCTTCCAGTGCTGTTGGTGCCTTCGATTCCAGACTGCATCATCCTGGGAATGAATTTCTGGGACAAATTCGGTGTAAAAGCGGTGTGTTGCACACTCGAAGCGAAGCAAGAAGATCAGATCAGCGAAGAACAGGAGATGAAGCAGCTCAGTCCGGAACAGCAGAGGCGCCTGGAGCAGGCGATTTAGAAGTTTCCGAAAGCGGTAGATGGAAGATTAGGACGCACGAAGCTGTACGAGCATCGAATCGATGTAGGGAATGCACCGCCCCGCAAACAACGGCATTACCTTATGTCGCCATACGTTCTGCAGGAGGTCAACAGAGAGATCGACCGGATGATTGCGCTGGACGTCATCGAGGAGGCGCAGTTCTCGCCATGGAACAACCCGCTGGTCGCCGTCAAGAAGAAGACTGGGCAGTATCGCGTCTGCTTGGACGCGCGTCACCTCAACTCCGTCATGGTGAACGAGGGATATCCGATTCCCCAGATAGCAGCGATCATCAACAACCTGCGAAGTAGGAAATACATCTCTTCGATCGATCTCAAGGATGCCTTCTGGCAGCTACCACTCCATCCAGGTTCGAGACAACTGACAGCCTTCACCGTTCCATCCAGAGGCCACTTCCAATTCAAAGTGGTGCCTTTCGGGCTGTGTACGGCAAGTCAAGCCCTAGCGAGACTTATGACCCATCTATTCGCCGATCTAGAACCGCTGGTTTTCCATTACCTGGACGACATCATCATCTGTTCCGAGACATTCGAAGAGCACATCGCTCTGCTCGAAGAAGTAGCCCGCCGGCTACGCCAAACGAATCTCACGATTTCATCGGAGAAGTCCAAGTTCTGCCGGAAGAGCATGGAGTACCTCGGCTACGTAATTGACGAGCAAGGTTGGCGTGTAGACGACGAGAAGATCCAAGCGATCGTACAATTCCCGACTCCAACAACGCGCAAAGAGGTGCAGCGATTTCTCGGTGTTTGCAACTGGTACCGACGCTTCATTGCCGGTTTCTCGCAGCTAGCAGCTCCACTAACAAACTTGACATCAGGCAAGACCAAGTTCCGGTGGAATCCGATCGCTGAAGAAGCGTTCCTCAAGCTAAAAGCAGCTCTGGTTTCGGCACCGGTGCTAGCGATGCCAGACTACAACAAACCGTTCGCAATTGCGTGAGATGCGAGCGACACAGCAATCGGAGCAGTGCTAACGCAGGAGATCAACGGCGAGGAACATCCCATCAGCTACTTCTCGCAGAAGTTGTCAGCGTCGGAGAGGAAGTACTCGGTCACGGAACGAGAGTGCCTCGCAGTGATCCGAGCGATCGAGAAGTTTAGAGGTTACGTGGAAGGAATCCGGTTCATTGTCCACTGTGATCATGCAGCACTCAGCTACCTGAAGTCGATGAAGAACCCGACGGCTTTGATGAGCCGGTGGCTGTTGCGTCTGAACGCGTTTGATTTGTAGATCCGGTACAGGAAGGGTTCCATCAACGTTGTTCCAGATGCGCTCTCGAGTCCTGGAGCCGTGGTACAGGAAGCTGGTGGACAGACTAAAGAGCGAAGGAGATAAGTTCCCGGACTTCCGCATAGCAAACGACAAGCTATTCAAGAACTGCCGTTGCAAGGACGAAGTGGGAGCAGTTTACCACAAGTTGAAGCAAGTCGTTCCGAAAGAAGAGAGGTTCCAGCTAATCCGAAGATTCCACGACGAACCGGCAGCAGCGCATCTTGGTTTCCACAAGACCTGGCACAAACTACAAGCCCACTACTACTGGCCACAGATGCAACAGGAGATTCACGATTACGTTATGAACTGTGCGACCTGCAATGCGTGCAAAGCACCGGGGAAAAGAATGATGCCGCAAATGGGAAACCCGAAGCCGGCGAAGACTCCTTGGGAGATGATATCGGTAGACTTTGTCGGTCCGCTCACACGTTCCAAGCAAGGAAACACAGTGCTGTTGGTAGTAGTCGACTGGGTCAGCAAATACGTAATTGTCAAGCCGATGCGGGCAGCAGATTCGCAGAAGATGGTGGAGTTCCTGGAAGAAGAAGTTTGCCCGAAGTTCTCTCGGCCGCGGCTGATACTGTCCGATAACGGGAAACAGTTCGAATCGATGGTGTTCAAGTCCTGGCTAGCGAAGAAGACAGCGTTCTACTGTCCGCAGGTCAATAACGCCGAACGCGTCAACCGCGTCGTAGTAACCTGCATCCGGGCATTGTTGGACGGCGATCATAGAGAGTGGGACGAAAAGCTACCGGCGATCACGGCGGCTATAAACGCTGCTCGGCACGAAGCGACGGGCGTTAGTCCACACGAAGCCAACTTTGGACGAAACCTGTTGTTGCACACGGATCTGTACACGCAGCAGGAGCTCAACACACCAGAAGACCCGAAGGTAGCGCAGGATCTACGACTCTCGGCGATTCGTCGAACCCAGAAGCTAATCATCGAGCGGATTAAGAACAGCCACCAGCGGGCGAAGCAGCGATACAACCTTCGCACAAGATCAGTTGCGTTCAAAGTCGGAGACCTGGTTTGGCGGCGATCGTTCGTACTCTCATCAAAGGCGGATCAAATCAACAGCAAGCTCGAGCCGAAATTCGTTCCGGCAGTTGTCAAGGAGATCATCGGGACGAACCTGTACGTGTTAGAACATGTTCTGAGCGGCAAGAAGGGAAGATACCACGCGAAGGACATCAAGGCGGACTAAACGAACATGTGCAAGCTATGCAAACAGGCGGTGCCTGTGAACGACGAAGCGAACGCTGAAGAAAACACCAGAAATGGGCATTATTACAGCGAACAGGAAGGCAGAGAAGCTTCAACCGGATTCTGCACTTCCGTTACACCGATTTGACGACTACATCTACTGGAATCTTCGTTCCCAGCAGCGAGATTCAGGGCTGTTCAAGCTATGTACACAGGCGGTGTTTGTCAACCACGAAGCAGCCAAGCCATCAAAAAACCAAACATTGGGAGATTTGATCACGAGAGCTGAGGGTGAGAAGCCGTCGCAATAGTGCTCCACCGCAGCAACACCGATTGTGAGTCGACAGCAAGGATTTCCGTACAGTCGTACGAGGTTCCACAATGTTAAAGCTATGTCCGCAGGCAATGCCTGTCAACCATGAGTACCACGCTCCAAAAACACGTAACAAGCGGGAAAATGGTAGAAAGTCAGGTGTGATGAGCAATAACTTCTTTACGACTACCTCTCCACCTCGACATATCAGTCAGCTTTGTAGTAGACCACGATCTTCGCCAGGAACAAAGAACGATTTGCGATTCCACCATCCGATCCGTCAGAAGGCCGAACAGTAGCAAGTGGAGAATCAATATGCGGTACCCAAACACTTCCATCGCGCCAGGAGGTGTACCGTGAGCCGTTCGCCAAGCGAGAGAAATGGCACCCTGTGATTCTGGAAACAGGACGCAGGTTTCTCGTCAAGGCACCAGATGTATTCTCTGATAGGAGGAGTGGAGACCCGGAGATCGACGACCAAACATCGGTTCGGCGCGGAGTCGAAGCTTACGGCCACTATCAGGCGCAGGGAGACAGCAACTGGAGAGCTTTGGGAGAGCAGAAGGATGTAGCGAGAAGCCTACAGCGGGCGCGGGAGATTGGAACCCCAAAAACCATCGTTGAGTAGGGTGGCTCCAAATACCAGAACACAGAGCACAGCAAGCACCAGCCTACAGCGGGCAAGGGAGATTGGGACCCTGAAAACAGCAGTGAGTAAGGAGGCTCCAAATACCAGGACGAAGACACGCCAAACACCAGGACGAATCGACAGCCTACTGAAGGCGAGGGAGACTGGGACCCTAAAAACAGCAGTGAGTAGGGAGGCTCCAGATAC
Source organism: Aedes albopictus (assembly GCF_035046485.1). NCBI lineage: Eukaryota > Metazoa > Arthropoda > Insecta > Diptera > Culicidae > Aedes > Aedes albopictus. The sequence goes on along the minus strand of NC_085136.1, from coordinate 175,607,783 downwards.
CATGTCAAAGAGCGCCGCAACCATCAGTCTACAGCGGGCAAGGGAGACTGGGACCCTGAAAACAGTAGTGAGTAGGGAGGCTCCAGATACCAGTACAGAGAGCACAGCAACCAACAGCCTAAAGTGGGCGAGGGAGACTGGGACCCTGAAAACCGTCGTGAGTAGGGAGGCTCCAGATACCAAACGAACAGAACATCGAGTGAAGCGCAACGACATCCAAGGAACCCTCACACCGAAACACCAAGTGGTCATGCCGTTTACCGATCGAGACAAATCGAGCCCATCATCAAGAATTCGACCATCCTCATTACACAGAGCTATGAGTGGCACTACTACGAAGAAACAAAATACGATCTCGGCAATCCAAGCACATCCACGACTGGATGGTGCACACGAACCCTCAAGTGTTTCCAGTCAATTCGAATGCGTGGCCAAGGGTTAAAGATCTGAGGGTCGTCATGAAATCTTCATCCCAAAAGTAACGCGACCAGGGGCGCGGTAAAACCCTATTTCCCGGGCTCATGACGATTTAGATTAGTAAATGTTTCTTTTCTCAGAATATGCACAAACCATAACAAACCAATTTTGTCCTTGTAGATAGTTTGTAAATATAGCTTCTTAATGTTTTGTGTGCGATTAAGCCTATTTTAGTCAATACAATAGGCTAGAATCCGATTTGAGTGTTTTGCCGTAGGATTCGTGGAAGCTGGACAAGGACATTGGTCAGAGACGATTTGTGAGGTCGAAGATTTTGCCAGGCGCAGCTGGCGTGAAGTTTAGTTTAGCATTAAGATTATGCAGTTTGGAGGATAGAGAAGATTTGGCAAGCGACCAAGGCTTGCGTATGAGTTTGGTTTTAGTTGAGGAAACGATGTAACTTGAGGTCTGCTCAAGAGTTAGGTTGACCGACTTGTCTCTGACCATCATCCTAGGAGGATGAGTAATGATTTTGTGAATTTTTCATAAATCGCTTGATCATCGATTTATGAAAAAATCTTCCGCTACGGTGGAGTTGTGTTACGTTTAAGTTTATTGGTATAAGAGAATATGTAGCTGAAATCAACATAGCATTTAAGCAAACAAAATAAACTCACAAACTTGGAAAATTCTTCTACGGCGAACCGCAGCTCGAGAACCCCTGCAATAATTTTTCGCTCTAAGTTCCATAGATCAGCAAGACAGCAGTAGCATCACGCGATCAGTTTAGAAAAACCAAATGCACATACACACAAGCGCTGCATTTCGGCGAAGCGGGGCGATGCAGAGCATCGCGACACCACGGATGGTCGGAGAGCGGTGAGAGAACGACGCCGCCGAGAACAGCAGCCAGTAAACTAGCAGCCTTCGGAAGGCACGGGAGATTGGGACCCCGAAAACCACCGTTAGTAGGGAGGCTCCAAAGACCATTGGGCAGAGCGCAGCGATCCGTCAGCCCACGTCAGGCAAGGGAGACTGGGACCCCGAAAACCATCGCGAGTAGGGAGGCTCCAGAGACCAGTATGCAGTTATACAGTAAACTTGCAGCCTTCGGAAGGCAAGGGAGACTGGGACCCTGAAAACAAGCGTGAGTAGGGAGGCTCCAGATACCAACAAAAGAGCGAGGAATAGGAGTGAGACAATCAGAACAGCAAGAGCAGATAGAAGTAGCGGTTCATTTTCCCATCGCGCCAGGGAATGGACTGCGCGCCGCTTGCGGAACAAGAAAACTCACATGCGGTAGACGAACAGAAGGCTGTAGACAACTCTTCAGTACGGCAGATCGTTTCCTGAATAGGAGGAGCTGAGGCCTCGGGTCGAGGGCCCAACAAGCCGGGTCGGCGGAGGTCGAAGCTTACGGCCACTATTCGGCGCAAGGGAGTAGCGACTGTGCAGTGCTACGGATGAGGAAAAGAAAGGAGATAACAGCGATTTCCGGCAATGCAGTAAGTCACCGAAAGATATACAAAAAAACGGCGAAGACAGAACTCCGACCACACCAACGAGCGGGGAAGACCAACCTGGAAAAGCGAAAAATAGAACTCCAAGGACCGAATTGCGACACTCAGATGCAACGCACGAATCCGCCTACTTCAGGCGAGGGAGCTCGGAACCCTGATGTGTCAGAGGGAGACTCCAATGCGGAAATACATCGAAACGACCAAACTCAATTCATCGTCAGTATTCCACAGCAATAGCACAATCAATCCATATCAGTTGTCTTTAGGGGGTCGTCATGAAATTCCTCTCGAAAGTAACGCGACCGGGGGCGCGGTAAAGCTCCTTACATGGGCTCATGGCGATTCTAGGGGAGCAAATGCCTCTTTTCTCTAGGCCAGATAACAAGATAAGACCAACCAAACTATCCTAATCAACATAGCTTTTCGTTTTATGTTTAATCCATTCTAGTTTAGCCAAATAACTATTTAGGATTAAGTTGTATGTCTGTCAAAGCGGCATACGAGTCATGAGAAGCAGGACGAAGATCATTGTCAGAGAAAATTTGCCAAAACCTAGTTGGCAGAACAAGAAATTGTCTAGAAGCAGCGGGAACGAGTAATTAAGATTTGTGGATTTGTGGATTTCAGAATTTGTGGATTTGTGAGTTGTGCGCTTTAAGCAGTGCTTAAAGTCAAGTAAGCTAGAGCTCGACTCTAGCGTTCTTTTGATAAGGCCCTCTCTGACCAACTTCTAAAGGAAGTTGTTAAGAGTTTTTCATGAGTCGACAATTCATCGGCTCATGAAAAACTCTGCCGCATTGGTGATGTTGTGTTACGTTTAAGCAATATTGAATGTTGTATTTATATTGAAATTCAAAATTACCATTAGCATAATTGAGACCCAATCGAATCGTAAATATAAATGTGAAAACCCCTGCGGTATGCCTTGTTACGCCACTGCCCACATAGCCACAAGCACTACGGCAACGTTCAAGCCCTATCGCTCCACCGCCGTATGTACACTACATACACAGCAGAACGCTACCAGCTAACATTGATCACATCACCGTCGGCGCGCCACCAGGCAAGCCTGCAGCAGATCGGGGAACATACATAAACGCGCCACGCGCGATTCTCTCGAGAGCTCTCTCTGGAGTAGCAGGCCATTACGATCGGTTTAATGAAGCCGCATGATTGCGTTATCACACATACCATCAGGACGGAGGGGAAAAACACCAGCCCGGTCGAGCCAGCTCTAGTTCAGCCACGACAGTCCCCACAGATCACTCGATCGCGTCGTATGCGAGCAAAGAAGCACTGGACACCACTCGCGATTCGTGCAGAGGAACGTTGTCACACCGACTTGAGATTGCCGTCCCAAAGTGGTACAATTACCGACGCCACCGAGAACTCTACGACGGGATCTTGCGAGACGTCGAGAAACACCGGATTCTGTAAGGCTCGCCGGTCTAAAGAAGGCAACATGAAGTGACCACTAAATTTCGTTTCTAGAAACATCGTAGCCATTGTTCATCGGAGGGTTGGTTCACCCGAGCGACGCTCAAACGGAGAATCATTTGGCTGGCGAGACAGAAGGACAGCTAAGCGGTGAGTTTCATGTTCTGAAAAATGATGGTAACATTGATGCTGAGTTTTGACCGCAATAGGTTCCATTCGGCACATCCGAGCATTCCTCACGGGCGTTCGACAGCGTGGTGCGAGCAGCATTCTAGACGCCACGGAGGAGAGGACGGCAGGGTAAGTCACTTTGTGTTGAGTTGGTGACAAAAGAAAGCTAACAATGCGCTCCTCATTTCTGCCGTCGCTGCATGCGAAGAGAATTCTGGGCCACTGACGAACACACACGCACACATTGAAAACCTCTTCATAGGGTGAGTAGTGCAACACTATGGCAAGAAAGCATCTATTAAACTGTCGCGCGACAGGGTTTTTTTTGTGTGTATTACAGTGGTACGCGCAACACAACATGGTGACACCCCAACGATTGACTGGGTGCGAGTGTAGGCGACAACGCGGACGACGTCGAGCGTCGTGACTGTGGGGAGACTCGGTTTCGAACGGACGGGTGCGTCACTAGGAGGGGCGCCGAAGGGTCAGGCACCCACGGAAATCCGCTACGGAAGCCGGTCATCAGCGAGGCGGCGTGAATGAGGATTGCAGCGGCCACGAACTATTTGTGAGACGAGTGAGGCTGTCCTGCACGACGGTCGACGTGTGATTTTGAGGAGTGAACCGCCGCACCGTAGAGCACGCTCGTACGCCGCATCGGTGACTGCGCCCCATCGAGCGCTGGCGTCGAATTGGCTGATTACTTCGGGCCGTCCCGTGGCACCAGGATGCAGTGTCCCTGGCAGTGGCAACGCTCCGTAACGAAGGTCTGTGAGTATACCTGACTCCTTAGAAATAAGCGCTTGGGAACTGTTTGTTAAGCGAAGGCAAGATAGGAGATAGGGCAAGGTCTAGGGGATCGATTTATGTGAGGGGACAATTGGGCCTATAATATACGGACTTAATATGATTCGATTGGTGTTATTTTGATTTGTTGGTGCACATGCCTTAGTGTAAGGGTTACTTTTCACCCCTCTTGTGAGCTAGCGGGGAAACAGTAGGTTTCCAAACTTTTAGGTGCGCGACCCCCTTTTAGCAGCAGTCGTACTTTTCGCGACCCCCCATAGAAATTCCCTCATTTGCTGTATGTTACAGTAAAATATTTGACTGACCCTCACGACCCCCGTGGATGAAGACCAGCGACCCCCCTTGGGGGTCGCGACCCACAGTTTGGGAATCCATGTCCTAGAGGGTTTCTGTTTTCGGCAAAGTTTTCGGGACCGATTGATACTACACTTTCACGTCTCCGGTTTTGGTCTAGATCTGCTGTAAATGATCTAGATAAGTTTTATTTTCGATATGACTCCGGAATTCTCGATATGCATCCTAGAACCATCCAATGGAAAAAGTTCACTGGATTGGTTAGTACAAAAATTTCACGATTTCGATTTTGATCTAGATATAATTGAAGAAAATAAGTTATTTTTCTATATGATTATCTAGAATTCTTTATATGCAAAGGGTTGTAATTTTGCACAAATTCAGCACTAAATTGGTTGGTACCATACTTCTGTGTCTCAAATTTTTATATAAATCTGAAGTATTTGATCTAGATCAATTTTTTTTTTCAATACGATACTGTGAGGCTCTAAACATGCATCCTGAAAGTTCTGAGTCTTCAGAGAAGTGCAGAGAAGTGTCAGATCATCATAGCAGGATGCGCATACGTGGTTGATAGCAAGAGCTTTTTGAGTTGCATGTTTTCGATGTATAATTAAATTGATCGGTGGAACTACGGCACTTGGCTAGAACATGTTTGGTAAAATAAATGGATGTGTGATTACAGTGGAAATTCTGCGGTTGTGTTGCGTTTTTCGTACATTGGTTCTTCAATGGCGGACATGCTTGTAATGCATTCAAGGGTTGATAATGACAATAAAGATGATAAAAGTAGTCAATTCAAGATTCTTTCAATGAATGGCTGAGTATGTGTAGACTAGACTAAATAGCCTAAACTAGAATCTTCACTGTTTTGAATATGCATCCCTTTTAGATGAACACATGGCACTACACTTTTACTTCTTGAATTGTGGATTGTTCTGATGGCACTGATCTAGAAGGTTTTCATAATTTGAAATGTCTTATCAATGCTCTTGTAGGTTTATAGTTTTGGCAAAGTTGCTAGGATTGACTGGTCTCTCTCTCTCTTCTTGGCGTAACGTCCTCATTGGGACAAAGCCTGCTTCTCAGCTTAGTGTTCTATGAGCACTTCCACAGTTATTAACTGAGAGCTTCCTCTGCCAATGACCATTTTGCATGCGTATATCGTGTGGCAGGAACGAAGATACTCTATGCCCAAGGAAGTCAAGGAAATTTCCTTTACGAAAAGATCCTGGACCGACCGGGAATCGAACCCGTCACCCTCAGCATGGTCATGCTGAATACCCGTGCGTTTACCGCCTCGGCTGTATGGGCCCTATAATTGACTGGTACACGCTATGTCTGAACCAGCAGATTATAAAAATTGCATGTACATCGGGTTTCTTTCCATAAAACATCAGTATTCAAGCTATATTTTCATTTGCAGAAGGTTTCAAAATATTCTATCGGGGAAATTTTGATTTTTCCATCTTTTTGACCGTTTTTCATACAAGTTTGCTTGAAATCCTCATTTTCGGTTAATTTCTCTCCCATACAAAATGTATGGAAAAATTTTCACCGATAGAATATTTTAAATCCTTCTGCAAATGAAAATATAGCTTGAATACTGATGTTTTATGGAAAGAAACCCGATGTACATTCAATTTTTATAATCTGCTGGTTCAGACAGCGTGTGGTAACATGTGTAAGTCTTTTGATTTAGATTAGCTATGATTCAATTTTATATTTCTGTTTGTCTCTCTAGTGCTCTAGTGTTCACTAGGGCTCCGGATGTGCTTTCTGAATGATTTCTCTGGCCTTGATTAGCTGTGACTGATCTAGATATTTGTTTTTCTTTTGTAATGACTCCCTAGTGCAGCAGCCTCCAGGTTTTCATCCATTTATTATGCAACGCCAAAATATCAATTTTTGAAATTCATGACAAAAAAAAAAGTTTTTATATCCTCTTTACTAAGAAGATTCTGCAAAAATAAATTTAAAATAAAAACTCGTCACTACGTACACGAAACTACAAATCAACCCAAATGTAGTTTTTCCGACGCAATCTCACACCTTCCTGGAATTACTCAAAAATGCTTCAAACGACAATAGCCTTTGCTTGATCGCGGAAAAAAAAAATCACCCGGTGGTAAATTATTTTCACCCATGTAGAGAATTTTAGATACTAATTTACTGCCGTAATTCTGCAAAGTGACGTAAGCGACATTGATAGCTTTGGCCCATTTTTTGGTTACTATGCATAAAACTCTTGCTTATCCTTTAAGTTTCTTTCCATAGATGATAGATTACGACTAGATCTTGCATTCTAATACAGCGGGCATAATACAGTATTATTTTTACACCAGATATTATATATCATATACCAAAAATTATCGTCATTTTGAATGGCGCTTGCGTCACTTTGCAGAATTACGGCAGTTTAGAAAAACAATACTTATCAAGTTAAATTACAGCAGATCTAGATCGAAACCGATGAGGTAAAAGTGAAGTACTAAACAACACAGAGAACTTTGCAACGCTCTAAAATGCATAGATAGAACTCCAGAAAGTCATGTAGAAAACTAAAACTTATCTGGATAAATTACAGCAGATCTAGGTCAAAACCACTGATGAAAACACGAAGTAATAACACTAGTTTACAAAATAAAACGAAAGTCGGGAACTTCTGTCAACGACCAAAATTTTTGAAGCATAATTTAGCGCTGATTTCGAAGCCGTGCTTCAAAAAAATTAAAGTAGAACAGTTTTTGAGTTTTAGCTCAATATCGAGTTTTACAACTTTTAAAAATATGGAATTTAATAAAATTTAAATATCTTGCGTTTTGTTCAACCAATTTCAAATCTTTTTCCATAAATTAAAAGCTGAATATAATAGGGTAATTGTTCCCATCGTTGCGGTAGTACCTATTGTTGCGGTAATGGCAATTGAGCACTTTTTCGACTGAAATGTTACCAAAAGGTATTTTTAATAGATGTATGGTGCTTAAATTATGAGATTGCACCATTTGTTTGCTTAAGATTTGCCCAAAAACCTATTTTAAAAAAAATATTTTCATAAATGTGTTTGCTGCTGTGTTCCTATTGTTGCGGTAGTGTTCCTAATGTTGCGGTATCCCATATGATTTCAATGGGATACCGCAACAATAGGAACAAAATACCGCAACATTAGGAACACATTCCGCAACATTAGGAACACAATGATCTTTCAGATAAAAACGAATAAAATGCTCATAACAACATCAAAGTGGCAATATTTCGTTATTTTCCCGTAGATTAAGGATGGATTTTATTATTTTCAATTCAATCCATGTAAAAAGTTTGCTTGGGGCGATACAATTGTGGTTTAAACATGAACCCAGCGCTTAACTCCTCCATGATCGGATCAATTACCCTACCATTCGATCATCTGAATGCAGGTTTTGCGTCAGATTGATGAAATTCAAGATACTGACGTGTTTTGGGGACGATCTTCTTAAATTTTAGCAAATTTTCCAAAAATATATGAAGAAATGTATTTTTTTTAATAAGAAAAAAACAATTTAAAAATTCTTTCTCAACGTTCATTTGACATATTATGTGTAGGCGAGATACAGGAAAAAAATCAGTTCAATCGGAGCATTGATTACGGAGAATGAGATATATGAAGTGAGCGACTTTGCTTAAAAATAGAACAAAAATCGATTTCAAATCATCAACCTTGTATGGAAAGTCGAAAAAATTTCCTCTCTACTGTATTTTTTTTCCTTCGCGTTTCCGAACTCAGGGCATGATTCTTCACCAAAAACAATCATCAGCTTACCGAGTTCAAAAATGCTGTAAACTAGTGTAATCAATCCAAAGAACTTTGCCGAAGACTGCAACTTTATAGGATGCCTATCGAGGATTCTAGAGAATCAATAAAACTTATCTAGATCAATTACAGCAGATCTAGATTAAAACTGAAGACGTCAAAGTGAAGTACTGACCAATCCAAAGAACTTTGCCGAAGACTGCAACCTTCCAGAATGCATATCGAGTATTCTAGAGAGCCATAGAAATAATTAAACTTATCTAGATCAGTTACAGCAGATCTAGATCAATATAGAATACGTGAAAGTGTAGTACAAATCAATATAAAACACTTTGCTGAAGACTCGAACCTTCTAGGATGCTTATCAAGAGCACTAGAATACTTGTCGGTCGGGAGCCGTGATCATTTGTAGCTAGGGATGTTCAAGATAGCTACGCAAATAGTTTACTACCTCTACAGTATGCCTTTTTGCTAAGTATACCGATTTCTAGTCATTTTTCGTGGTCACTCTTAAAATTTGGAACGCTAATCAATAACGAGGTTTTTTTTTAAATGTTCCTTACTCACGCTAGTCTGGGGGAAAAATGAACATCCCTAGAAAAATATTTTTTACAGAACACAAAAGTAGAAGAGTTGGGTAGAAAAAAAAATTTTGAATCGGACCACAGACGGCTGAGAACGAGCTGCTCAAAGTAAAAGTTCCAACTTTTTTCTGATCACGGTATTCCACGTGAGTTTTTTTTTTTTTTATCACGGTATTTGGAGTGTTAATAAGATACTCGTCACCACATCCCCCTTTCGCGTTGTGCGTAAGGACTTGGGTCATGCCTTCTCCGGACCAACATGTTGGCAATACAGTGGTACAAATTCGTTTAAACGCACTCGATTTTTGAACGATAAATTTTGCTCAAAGGTCATCCGTATTTTATTGGTATATATTTTGATAAACAATCACGTTATACAATATCTGCAAGAGTAACAAAGAATTCGTTTAAACGCACTTTTTTCGTTTTTTACATAATTGTTATTGACTAACTATTTCACAATTTTTTATATCAATATGCATTTTTACAAGTACTATCGCTAGTGATACTCAGAGCGCTATTATCAAAAATTTTAATATACAGCAACATAAAGAAAATGTTTTGAGAAGTAGGTGCGTTTAAATGAATTTGTACCACTGTAGACGTGTGCGCCGCCGCGCCGCGCCGCCGTCGCCGACGATTTTTCCACGCCGCCACCGCCAGTTAAATTGACCCGGCGCGCCGCTGTTCATATTTTCCACGCCACCGAACAAAATTTCCCACGCCGATGAGAAAACGACAAAGATTTTTTTCTCACCAACATTTTACGAACCGCATATTTAAACCTGATAGCAAAAAAAGTGATAATTTTTAAACAATTTCTAATGTTTTTTCTTGTGCATATTAGGCGTATTTTTCTGAAGTTCTTGTAAATCTTTTGTAACATTTAAATGTGATTTACTTTAGTGATTTCTTACAGCAATACTTCGAAGATCTTCATTAATTCTATTTTAAGTACTAAGTGAGTCTCTTTTGTAAACTATAACGAATTACCCACAAAATTCTTGGCGGTATTCTAATTAGGTTTACAAACATATCCTCCTACATATTATTTGTATATCTCTTGGAAAATTTTCATGGCAATTTTCGAATAACAGTCTTGAAGGCATATATTCCATGCAATCTTCAGAAATTCCCCCAGAGGACCCTCCAGAAATTTTACCATGAATTCTTCTAAAAATACTCCATGCTTAAGAAAACTCCTCCATGGATTATTTCAGAATTTCTCCGGGAATTCTTTCAGAAAACCATCCATGGATTCCTGACATTCTAACAGCGTTTTGGTTTTAGAAAATAAAGATTCCAGAATTCCTTCAGAAATTTCTCCAAGGATTCTTAAAAAAATCCGAATGTTCCTTCAGAATTTTTTTAGAGATGCTTTAAGATCCTGCATAAATTGGGTTTTTAAATTTAGAATAATGTTTAGATGTTTGTATTTTATACGAAAGAGTACCTTTTCTGAACCACTATGATTTTTTTCAGATTTTTAGAACTTTATTTTGGTATCTAAAATCAATTTCAAAGAGATTTTTTGAAATCACCTTTTGACAGCTGGACAACTGTTTGACAGCTCCGCCCAGTACAAAATGCGACAAGGGGTGATTCAACAAATCGCTCCCATACAAACTGCTAACTGAATTTTAAATAGTTTCCCAGACACAAAAAATTCATGAGAATTTGGATTTCGGCTCAGTTTGGCATGCAGATTCAGAATATGGAATTATCTCAACACCGCTAAAGAAGCCAATTGTCCAAAGAATTTCTATGCAGAACCACTGAAATGGCTCCATAAATAAGGTCATGCAAAAATCTCCATTTTCAACACACCCTCCCTTCTATGGCACACTTTTAGTATAGGTCATGGTACCGTAAAATGGGGTGTTAAGAACTCATGGGGTGTTAAGGGATTCATCTTCACACACTACTTTGAAAAATCGCTAAACCGTATAAAAATAGATTTACTTATTCCAAATTCGCTTCAAATGTGTGTTGGAAATAAAGGCATACTATAAGGATTACCACTCATGAAAATACGTTTTTAACTGGACACTAGACATCAAAAATAGAACGACATTGCTTTTTCTCAATTTCGCTACCATTGAAACATTCATTTGTGAGGTCAGAAATATTATTGGGAAAAAATATGTGAGTAATCGTAAGGTGTTCTACAACTCATTTTTAACGAAACTAGGGTAAAATATTTGTTGTAACTAATGTGGTTTTCGAACACCAACAATTTTTGTGAAAAAAAAATTAATTTCATAAACTTGTGGGGTGTTAGGGGATTGAATTTCTCATACAACTTTTTTATCTGTATCATGATGTTTTGAGGCGATTTATTCATTGTATAACAGTTACTATTCTGAATGACGTATTACGGATTTCATTTTGGGTCATAGACATCCCAACAGTTGCTATGGATGATAAATTCAACTAATACAATATCATCAATACAATCTTGAGAAACAAGTGTTAGATTGATACATATAATTAGAAAAACGGTCAAAGGTTTATTACTCAATGCCGTAGTAGTCCCCTCTTTACAGAAATTTGTGGTCTTTAGGTGTATATTTTCGTTTTAACGAAGATTTTCCGTCTGTTTTATAAGTTAAATATTATTAATGGTTGACGCGAACGTGACAGTTTTTTGAAAATGTGGAATATGCTCACTTGATCCAAATATTATGTAAAACATACTGCCACTAACTCTTGCAAAAGAAAGTATTTTTTCTATTCTGTATTAACGAGATTTTCAGCCCAAGACTAGTTCATCTCGGGACCCACGCTTTACTTCCCTTCCGAGGGAAGAACTCACATTTTGCGAGTTTGTCGGGAGTGAAATTCGATCCCAGGTCCTCGGCGTGATAGTCAAGTGTTCTAACCATCACACCAGGTCCGCTCCATAGAAAATATTGATGAAGATGATTCATTGCCGCTAAAATATCTATAATACGAGCTATCAGCGATGCTCCAAGTAGAAATATCAGCATTGAATACACCGTTAACATCCAGGGTCATCTAATGATGCTTAGATGACCCATTTTAATATAAATAAGTTTTAAAGTGATCAAAAAACTGTAAATACACATCCTTAGTTTACAACCTGTTGGTCAGTCTGAACTATTCAATTTGATTACTCTAAATTGTAACTATGTATGAATAATGTGTTCGTTAAAAACTGAAGCCACTCAGGTACAATTGACGGTATTTTTTCGTATTTCGAGACTTTAATAAAAAAAAGTCATATAAAAATGTAGATGACAATGAAACTGTCCCTGCACCTTCAGGACTATTATAATCTTTTTCGGTGATGTTCAAGAAATATTACAGTCACTGTTTACAATTAATCAATTTTTATCTTTCTTTGAAATATAAGAACTTTATCATTCATTCCCTTAAATTCCCTTGAATTCCTTAATACCCCATTTTCATATTTTCCAAAAATTTGCACATTTTGTTAAATATCTCCAACTTCTCCAAAAAATCGTCGAATTTTGTAATCTATACGCGTAGCAGGCAGCAAGACAATGATCGGACTGCTTTTTCTGAAAGTTTTAAGAAGTAGAACCCATGAATTAATGAGGACGAAAAAATTTTCCGTCCCTTAACACCCCATTTTACGGTATTTCGGCTTTCAGTCCAAGAAAAGCGTTGATTTTCTAATCTCACCGTCAACGCTTTTCTTGGTTGAAAGCAGAAATCCCACGAGAAATATGTCAACTTTTCCGTCGAACCTCTACAAGTTTTTGTATTGTATAGGACTCCTCTGAAATTATCACACACTTCGGAATCCCTTTCTCCTCAAAACGTGGCGTAACTTACGGACTTTCGCCTTTCAGAAATAACTCCAGGAATTATATTTACACAGTTATCCCAGAGTTCGTTCAGGAATTCCTCCTTCGGACTTCTTCTATAAATTACTTCGTGGAGTGTCCCCAGGACATTCTTCAAAAGTTCTTCCATGATTTTGATTAGTTTTTCCAGTAGGTATTCTTTCAGTGAATTCTGAAAACAATCATATAGTTCATGAGTTCCTCCAGGTATTCCTCTACGTATTTCACCAGTAATTCCTCCTGAAATTCTTCCACGGATACCATTAGGATTTTTTCTCCGGATTCTTTTAGAAATTTATAAATATTTCAGAAACAATTTCTAGAAAAAGAAACATATATTCCTTTAGAAATTTCTAAGAACCTTTACAAAAGATATAATATGTCTCCAGACAGCCCCTCAGGGATTCCTTTAAAAATATGTTCATGGATTCCTCCGGATTTTTTTCCGAAGATCCTCCATGAATTTTGGTAAAAGATTTCTCTTGTAATTTTTCTAAATATTTTTTAATAAATCCTTGTAGAAATTCCATCAAGGGTTTCTGAGGGAGAGTTTCCAAAAATTTCTTAAGCAACTCTTTCTAGATTTTTTTCAGAAAATTCCTTGGGTCTCTTTTACATAATCTTCAGGAATTAGATATACAATTTATTCAAAAATTCGTCCAAGGATTCTCTCAGAAATTCCTCTATGGATTCCATTCAAAGCTTATAACATATACTAAAGGTTTCCTTCTGAAATATCACTTAAGACTCCTTCGGTAGTTCACGGATTCTTTCCATGATATTTATTTTTATTTTTAGAATTTTAAGCAATTCCTTCGAAAATTCTTCTAAGGATTCCCGTTTAAAATATCGTCAGAGATTACCGAAGAAATGCATAGAAAGTTTCTCTTTGGAATCCCTTCTGCGGTCCTTTAAGAAATATTTACAGGGATTCCTTTAGAGATTCGCCCGGGAGTTCTTTGAGATATTATTCCACAGATATTACCAGAAGTATTTTATGGAATCACATATATAACATGAAGGAGTTATTCATCGAGGGTTACCTGAAAGAATTTCTAAAGGAATGTTTAAAAATTTCCTGATGAGATTTAATTTTATTGAAACAACTCCAGAAACAATGGTTGGAGGAGCTGCTTGAAAAGTCCCTGGGGGGCTCCTGAGATTCACGACAAAAGTTCAGTCAATTGGACACAGTGGTTTAATTTCCTCAACAGAGGGGTGAGAAAAAAACTCCTGAGATGGCTTTGGAGGAATTTGTAGAAGAATTTTATGGGATTTTTTTTTGAAAATTTAAGGAAAAAATCCTGGAGAAGTTTCGGATAAATTCCCTGCAAGTATTCTTAAAGAATTTTTTGAGGAATTTATAAATTGAATCATGAAGAAGTTTCTGAAGCAATCCATAAAACAATTCATTGGGAATTCGTGGGGATATTGCAGACAAAGGCACTAAATTAATTCTTGAATAATTCCCCTAATGAATTGTTGAAGGATGACTTAGAACAAACCCTGGAAGAACTCTTGGAGATATCCTGGATTCTTGAAAAAAATTCTTGCTCAATGCTGCATGGTATTAGTGGAAAAACTCTCTGATACAATTTCCCTAGAAGAACTTTTGAAGTATTCTTAAAGGAATCGAAAAGGAAATACCCTGGGAACCTGGAGAATGCTGTGCAGTAATTCTAAGAAGAGATTTTCTTGAGATATTCCTGGAGAATCGTCGAGAAATAAATCCTGAAGTGATTTCTAAAGGAACTCCTTGTAGTAGTTGGCTTTCATACTTTTTAAACAGACTTCCAAACTTAGGGAGTTTCTCTTATTGTTGGTGTAATAGAGGATTACGGTTTACCCGGTCCAACTATTAGCAACAAAAGAAGTAAAACCCGTATGATTGATAAAAGTCAAGTGTTTTTTTCTTTATTCAAATCGGTGTATTTATATCGTTTTGTCCCACATATTACTTTGGGACGAACATGATACCTGGAGTGTCATGTTAACGAAGGCTCGCTTTTCGTGGGAACGCCGCTGTCAGCAGAACATGTCTGGACTGAGGCTGTCTAAGCCGGGCGCATATTGCATTCACAGTAAATACTTAAATTGCATTATCGTGCTTTCAGGTGCACCATACAATGATGGTCACACATAATTTTATGATTTTATGTTTAAAGAAGAAAGCTTACAAAAAAAGATGATAATCATAAGGACAATCACACCATTCCCCTACAGAAATGATTGAACTTGTGAAATTATTTTTTTTCCTTCTAAACCATAGGGGGATAATCTGCTCAACAGACACCCTAACAGAAGGTTAGGGTAGTGTAGGTCTGATAGGCCGTCTTCTACAACAAACGTAAAATCCAGGACTACTCTCTCCTCGTACCCACTAAACCATTCCTATGGTCGCCAAACCCTACACGGAGAAACTGAAAAACTCAAAATTAGGTACTTTTAAACTCAATTTTGAGTTCTTTTTCATCTCCCTTTTCATGCGCTCTTTCTATTGTTGTCAGAGAGTGAAGAGAGAAACAACCCAACTTTTGCAGTTCCGTGCGTCAAGCCAACACTGAGTTTCTAGCACAGTACTCAAATTTGAGTGAATACAACCTAGTCAAAATTTCGGTTGGGTGGAAAAAACTTAAAATTAGGTATTTTTTTCACATGGAAGCAAGCGGGAACAACCCAACAAAAACATGGATTCCATCAACTCAAAATTGGCTTGACGCACGCAACCCCGAAGTTGGGTGGAAAGAACTCACTTTTGGGTAGTTTCGTCTCTCCGTGTACGTCTCTCCGGAACCACTAAGAAGGTATTGCTTCAGAGAGGGGCTAGTGCACATCGCACCCACAAGGTTAGCTGCGTAGATTGTAGCAACGATCATCGATGACTCGCTTTGGAGAGTCCATCACGGTAGCATGCTGGCGCTTAGCCAGTTTCCCGAGTGGTCCTCGCCACTCCCTTTGTCCTCGGAGGGCGGGCAGGGTCAACCCCGCCCGCGCCCTACTGCTGAGCGGACATCAAGAACTGATGCCCACGTGCAACCCGATCTGACCTGCCCGTAAGGAAGGGTATCACTACCCTTCAGGCCCTATCAGATGCACCCGTAGGTTGCAGACAGCAGGATCTCACCTACCCCGACCCTTGCCGGGGACCCCTTTCCAACCGCGGGCTCGGATCCAACCCAGTAGACCGACGCCACGACAGCACCGCTACCGGGACTTCCTCTCCGCGGCCACTTAATCGTTGTAAGGGTCGATCTCGACCGCAGGGCACCGGTATGACCTACGAAGCCGACTCCGAATCCCTGGACCACCTCTTGTACTGCATCTGGACTAGCCACTCTCCGAGTCCACGCGCCACCTCCTCTGTAGTTCTCAGACGATGTCACCCATAGCCGTTGAAACGGCGTTCCAGCCAAACTCATCCCTACACATCCTCTGGACCAAGTTGTCCGGGTTTGTGTCCTCCCCGCATGTGGCAAGCATGCAGTCACGCATTGTGCAAAAACGCGGGCACACGAACAAAACGTGTTCCGCCGTTTCCTCTAAACCATTGCACGTTGGGCATTCGGGAGAATCCGCATGCCCGAAACGGTGTAGATACTGTCGGAAGCAACCATGACATGTAAGGACCTGTGTCAGGTGGAATGTAACTTCCCCATGGCGCCTATTCATCCAATTATCTACTCTCGGTATCAACCTATGGGTCCAGGTTCCTTTGGTGGAACTGTCCCACGCGCGCTGCCATTTGACCATAGAGGCCATCCCGGCAGTCTTGCGTATGCCTCTTGTGCCGCGCATTTCGAAGCACTCCATGTCCTCACTGATAAGAATGCTGATAGGCACTGTTGCGATATTGCCAATAAAACTGAAATTTCGCAAGCTGCTACTGCACAGCTTCAAAGCTGCAATTATATTTACGTTAAATTCAGGGTCAGTTGTTTACATTTGAGGATACTTACATTTCAGTGTTGGTCCTAAACTCTATAGCAAAAAGAACAGTTTTAGGCTATCTATTAGCGGTTGCTATCGGCGATAACTGTAAATTTAGATTACAGATCAAATAAGAGATGGCACATTGCATGGATTAAATTCTTACTTACTTATTGTCATTATAATAGTGTACAAATTCAACTTATTAAGAAAACAACTTCAAATAATCTACAAAATCTTCAAATTATAGCGTTATCGAATTCACATACTTTTTTACTTTTCTCAAATCTGCTTATCATCATCGTTTGACGTATTTGCCTGACAATCTTGTCCAACAGAAATGAGGGAGTGCCCGATCGCACTATTTATCATTGTCGACCCAGTGGTTCCCGCAACATCCCCCGACCCGTGTGATCCGGCACTACCTCGAACGTCTAATACTGCTATCTTAGCTGCCGGTCTCAAGAGGATTCCCTTGGTGGTTTGAATCTTTGCTTTCCGCACTTGTCCATCTGGAGCAACGAAAATCTCAACTATTTTTCCCTTCAACCATTCGTTTCTCGCTGAATTGCCATCTACCACAATCACCGTATCGTCCACTTGAATCGGCTTCACCCGCTCGAACCACTTGGACCGCCTTGTCAATACCGGTAGATATTCCCGTATCCATCGACGCCAAAATTCGTCAATCGTCCACTGAGCCAACGTCCAACTATCTCTGAGGGCGCAACTATACTGCAACGGCTGAACTGATGGTTGGATAACTCCCTGCGTACCATATAGAAGAAAATGGCTTGGTGTAAGCGCCTCCTGGTCGGATGATTCAAGTGCAATGTAGGTCAGGGGCCGTGAATTGACCACTGATTCGGCCTCCAGGACAATAGTTTCGAAGGTCTCCTCATTTGGATGGCGTTGACTCGATCCAATGGCCTGCATAGCAGTTTTAACCGATCGCACCATTCTTTCCCACAGTCCACCCATGTGTGGTGCTGCGGGTGGGTTAAATACCCATTTCGTCCGGGCGTTCGTGAATGTTCCTGCGCAACCTTCGTTGATCATCCGTATCTCCTTCCGAAGTTGTCTGTTCGCGCCAACAAAACAGGTACCGTTGTCGCTATACACCTCGAGAGGTGCTCCGCGTCGAGCCACGAATCGTCGAAAAGCCTTGATACACGAACTGGTCGATAAATTATGTACCACCTCCATATGGACTGCTCTTATGCTCAAACACGTGAATAAGGCAATCCAGCGCTTAACTTGCTTCCGTCCTACCGTGACTAACATAGGGCCAAAATAGTCGACCCCAATGTACGCAAAGGGCTTCACAAAAGCAGTTAGTCGTGCTCTTGGTAAAGGCGCCATTAGCGGAACTTGAGGAACAGCTTTCAAATTTTTACAGTACTGACATTCGGATACCACCTTTCTCACAATGCGACGTAGTGCTGGAATATAGTATCGCTGCCTCATGTCATTCACCACCGTTTCGTTATTGGCGTGCAGTAAACGGCGGTGATGGCTATCTGTGAGAAGACGTGTCACTTTGTGATTTTTCGGCAAAATGATGGGATATTTCGCTTCGTATGGAACAAAGGGAGCAGCTCCAATTCGGCTTCCCATCCGTATAACTCCGGCTTGGTCCAAGAATGGAGACAACTTATACAGCAAACTGGCTTTGTTCACAATTGGCTTGATTGTGCCGTCACTGCTTGTCTCCAGTAGACGATATTCCACCGCAAATGCTTCCTTCTGGACTTGCTTCAATAGAAGATTCTCTGCTTCCACGAATTCCTTAGAAGACAACCAGGCTTGCGATCGGTCTTCTGTTCTGAAGTTCTTCCACTTATTGACTGCCCTACAAACAAATCCAGCCGTCCGGAGTAGACGATGCCAACTTGAAAATCGGTTCACATCGATGACAGTATCGGACGATTCTTCTAGGTGATGAAGTAGATGACCCATCTGTTCTTCTGTAGTTTCCTTCGTCTTCGGCTGAACTGGCCATGCTGATTCAGTTTGACAAAGAAACTTCGGCCCGCTGAACCAAACACCTTCCTTGGTGAAATCCGGATTGCCTTTCCATTTTGTTGCATCATCGATCACGTTGAGTTTTGACGGTACGTATTTCCATTCGTTGGCCTTGGTTAGTGATAGAATTTCGCCTACCCGTAGAGCAACGTATTGATGGTAGCGAAAACTATCTGCATGGATCCAAGAGAGTACTGTGGATGAGTCCGACCAAAACATTCGCCGTCGTACCGGTAATGTTAGATTTTTGCACACATGGTCCATCAACCGGGCTCCAATCAATGCAGCCTGGAGCTCTAACCGTGGTATGGAAACTGGTTTCAGCGGGGCTACTTTAGTTTTGGCAATGATTAGGGAACACTGTACACCTGATTCGCCAATCGTCCGTAGATAAATAGCGCACGCATAAGCGTGTTGACTGGCATCAACGAACGCGTGCAATTCCGACGATCTATCTTGATCTGTACGGGTATGGCCAAGTATACATCGGGGAATTTGTATTTTGTTCAGGTGTTCCAGGCAGGATTGCCATGCAGCCCAGCTCTGTTGCAGGCATTCCGGAATAGGTTCGTCCCAATTAGTTCCTGCTCTCCATATGTGCTGCATAATTATTTTTCCATGTATGGTGTAATGGGCTATTAATCCCAAGGGGTCAAAAACGCTCATAATGATCCGGAGCACTTGTCGCTTTGTCGGGACCTGATATTGCGTTATATCGGTATTCGAGGGGCAGGCGAACGTGAAGGTGTCCAGCGCCGGCATTTAGTACTTAGCGCGGTGCCCCACGCCGGGCCGCCATACCTAAGTATGGACGTAGAAACACTAGCCAGAAGCTTGCGCATACTGGCGTACACCGCAGAGTTATTGGACATCATCCGGGACAGTGCCGCAATAGCTGTGGAGGCTCTTTTACATGCATAATCGACGTGGCTACCGAAGGTAAGCTTATCGTCGATCATCACGCCCAAGTGTTTGACGGAGCGCTTTGACAGGATAGTACACTCTCCTACACTGATCTCCGTCTGCTGTTCCGACTTCAGGTTGATAACAACCGTCACCTCTGTCTTGTGGTGAGCCAGCTCCAGTTTTCTGGACCGCATCCACGCCTCCACAACCTTGATCGAGTGGTTGGCAGTCAACTTTACCTCCTCGATAGTTTCACCGTAGACTTCGAGCGTAATGTCGTCGACAAATCCGACAATCACCACTCCCACTGGATACTCTAACCCTGATAAAAAAAGATCATAGAGATACAACAGTCAGTAATTATTTGATGTCTGAAAATAACTGTCCATTTTTCCCTTATGCGCAACAACGTTCTTTCAATTTTGAAGAAATTAGTGCAGTTGATGTCGTAAATGCCGTTTACGAAATTACATCTAATGCAGTTGGCTTAGATAACATATCTCCTAGATTTCTAAAGGTTATCCTACCGTTATGCATAGATCAGGTTACCTTTTTGTTTAACAACATTATAAGAACACATACATTTCCATCGTCATGGAAATACTCTAAAATAATTCCTATCAAGACAAAAGCAACCGGTAATTTAATCGAAAACTTTCGTCCTATAAGCATATTGAGTGTTCTCTCCAAAGCATTTGAACGCATTATCAAAATTCAAATGTGTAGCTATGTCTTCGAATATAAACTGTTAAATGACAACCAATCAGGATACAGACCAAAGCATGGAACTAAAACCGTGATGCTTAAGGTTCTGGACGATATAGGACTAATTCTGGATGGCGGTAGCCCTGTTGTTTTGATATTGTTAGATTTCTCAAAGGCGTTTGATACTGTGTCACATAATCGACTATGCAAAAAACTAGCATTCAAATTCGGGTTTTCGAATGACGCTGTCCAGCTTATCCACTCCTACCTAGTTGATCGTTATCAAGCCGTATATTGTAACGATGGTCTGTCTACCTTTCTACCAATAACCTCAGGAGTACCACAAGGCTCCGTCTTAGGTCCTATACTGTTTTCTCTGTATGTAAATGACCTTCCCAACATACTTAAATATTGCAGGATTCATTTATATGCTGATGATGTACAGCTTTATTTCAATTGTTCAGATTTGAATGTTGCAGATATTACCATGCGAGTAAACGAAGACTTGGATCGCATAGCTCAATGGTCAGCCACTAATCGGTTGTCTTTAAATGTCAATAAGTCGTATGCAATGTTCTTAACAGACCACGTTGGATCCGCTAGAAAACCTGATCTTCTATTGAATGGCACTAATTTGCTGCTTGTTAACTCAGCGTCCAGCTTAGGAGTAAAAATACAGGAAAATTTTGAATGGGACAAATTCCTAGCCGAGCAGTGTGGAAAAATATATGGTAAATTACGATCATTTCAACTTTGTGCTAATTTTTTGAACGTTGAAACTAAATTGAAACTATTCAAAGCATTAATACTTCCTCATTTTATTTCATGTGATTTCTTACTAACACAGGCTTCATCATTGTTTTTCAATAAATTGAAAGTTGCTTTGAATTCATGCATACGATTTGTGTTCAACCTGACTAGGTTTCAACATGTTTCGCATCTACAAGCAAAGTTAATTGGATGCCCGTTCGAAAATTTTGGGAAAATGAGATGTTGTTTGCTGATTTTTCAACTACTCAAATCTCGACAACCTGACTATTTATTCAGCAAATTGAGACCTTTACGGAATACTCGTTGTCAGAAATTTTCCATGCCACGTGTCATCGAACTGCAAAGTACGGATATTCTTTCTTCGTCAGAGGCGTTGCTACATGGAATTCACTACCTAATAATCTAACCCTACAAACTTCAGAAGCTGCGTTTAGGAGGGAATGTATCGAGTACTTTAAATGTAATTAATGGTTAAAAGCAAAACAGATAATGTTTGTACAATTCATTATTTGCAAATCGCACTTAACTATCTACCAGCAATGTATTTTCAATGTAACATATTAAAAGGCAATGGCCTTAAGTTGCGCAATAAATTGTAGTAAATAAATAAATAAATAAATGTATTGTTACAACACGCTGAAATGAATGGTAATATCCATGATTTCAATTGTTTAAAACGATAGAGGAACAACAGACCCTATGGTTTTCCACCATAGTATGTATTGTAAATGTCACTTTTACAATAGAAAATGGGGGTTGTTATGTATCTTTACCATAAAAAAATCCAAATTTTCTGGAGCAAATTCAAGTCAACTACCATTCAATTTATGGTGTTTTTATTATTGAAATCTCTAGTGCCATTCATTTTATTGTGCACATATTGTAGTTCCAATTAATAATTTTCAGCAGGAAAATACGTCCACAATATGATTTGTTGTTGAACAATCAACTTTATCATTATTCAATGGAAGTTTATGGCGATTTTATTGTATATTTTTATCAGGGAACCTCAACACCTCGACGTACATGACATTCCATAACACCGGACCCAGGATGGAACCTTGCGGGACTCCTGAGGTTATGTGAAAGCACTTCCGACCCACCTCTGTGTCGTAGACTAGAACACGATTCTGAAAGTAACTTCCGAGAATCTTGTGCAGGTACTCCGGTATCCCCAGACGCAAAAGCGCATCGGCAATAGCAGACCAGCTGGCGCTATTAAACGCATTCCTTACATCCAGAGTCACTACCGCGCCAAAGCGAATTCCCCTCCTCTTATGCTCGAGTGCTTTCTCGGCAGTTTTTGTAACCGACAAGATAGCGTCTACGGTGGACTTCCCCTTCCGGAAGCCGTACTGGTTACTCGAAAGACCATTTTAACCCTCGGTGAACCGCAACATTCTATTGAGGATGATCTTTTCGAGCACCTTCCCCGCCGTGTCAATCAAGCATATTGGTCTATATGCCGACGGGTCTCCGGGTGGTTTCCCCGCCTTTGGCAATAGTACCAGGCTCTGCCTCTTCCAAGCTTCTGGGAAAACTCCCTCGTCCAGGCATTTCTGCATAGCAGACCTGAACATCTTGGGAGCCTGGCTACTTTTAAGGCCAGGTTTGGAACTCCGTCCGGACCTGGGGCCTTACCTACGCTAAGGGACTTAGCTATTCCCACAAGTTCCACATCGGTGACCCTCTCCTCATCGCCAGCCCCAGTCCCCGGCTGTCCTACGAAAGGAGGCCAAGGATTAGGATCATGACGCGGAAAAAGTCCTCCAATGATCCCCTCCAACATCTCTGGAGATTGCTCTGTAGGAGCCACCACACCTCTCGTCTTGGCCATAACGATCCTGTAGGCGTCACCCCACGGGTTCGTATTGGCACTCTGACAGAGACCCTCAAAGCAGGCCTTTTTGCTTGCTCTTATCTCGGTCTTAAGCGCGGCTTTTGCAGCGGCGAACACCACCCGCCGTTCGTTTCGCTCTTCCTCTGATCGTGCTCGCTGCATCCGCCGCCTAGCCCGTAGGCAGGCGCGGCGCAGGTCCGCAATCGCGTCGGTCCACCAGTAAGCCGGTGGCCTCCCATTTCTAGGGTGGACTCGCCTAGGCATGGTCGCATCACACGCACGTGAGAGCACCGCTACCAGCTCGTCGCCGTCTAAACCGATTAGGTTTCGCTTACGGCGGAGCGCCTCCCTAAATACCCCTTCGTCGAAGTATGATGTCTTCCACCTGCGAGGGCTTGGTCTTGGCCTAGCCGCCTCTTCTTCTATCCGCTGTCTGCTGTTACTGTAGTCGATACTGTAGCGAACCGCCAGGTGGTCGCTGTGAGTGTAGCCATCATCTACTCCCCAGTTCAAACTATTTGTTAGGCCAGGACTACAAAAGGTCACGTCAATAATTGAATCCGCTCCGTTTCGACTAAAGGTACTCTTGGTACCGACATTAGCCAAGTCGACATCTAAGATGGCCAGTGTTTCTAGCAGGATCTGATCCCGCTGGTTCGTGAAACGGCTTCCCCATTCCACGGCCCAGGCATTAAAGTCGCCCGCTATTACCACCGGCCTTCGCCCTGTTAGCACGGTCGTTAAGCGGTCCAGCATTTGCGTGAACTGCTCGATCGGCCACCGCGGAGGCGCATAACAGCTACAGAAGAAGACCCCGTTTACTTTGGCGACCACGAAGCCCTCATAGGTAGTAGACACCAACTCCTGAACGGGGTATTTACCCGTCGTCCATATCGCCGCCATTTTTCTGGTCCCATCTGAGGCCCAGTTGCCGTTGCCGGCGGGTACTCGGTATGGGTCCGAAATGATGGCGATATCCGTCTCCCACCCAGAAACCGCCTGACAAAGCAGTTGCTGAGCCGCATCACAGTGGTTCAGGTTCAGCTGCGTTACCTGCACTGTGATTTGTTGTTCACTGCGGCTTTCTTAAAGGCCGGGCACCTTGGACCACCCATCGGATGTCTGTTTTTCGAGGTTTTCCCGGTACAGATCATGCAGATGGGCGGACTCGTGCAGCTTTGGGCCTTATGATTTTCAGCGCCGCATCGCCTACACAGTTTGCGCCTGTCGGGGCCTTTACAGTCCCACGACTTGTGTCCTGGTTCCAGACACCTGAAGCAAACATTTGGTGGCTCGTGGAATGTCAGGTGGCATACACACCAGCCCACCTTTATATTCCCTACTTTAACGGACTTTTTAACATCCGCCACAGGTAGCTGAACCAAAGCTATCTGTGTCCCTGCTGGCCCTCTCCGTAGTTTAACGGCTGCGGCGGCCACCTGCACATCGCACTGTTGCCGCAGTGCCGTGGCGAGCTCTTCCACTTCGGTGATCTCGTCAATGTCTTTGACCTTCAGAGTCGCCTCATGTGTCAGAGCCCTCACCTGCACACCCTCACAAAGGACCTCTTCTGCCAGGCTCTTGTAGGTGGCGCCCTTGTGTTCCTTCTGGCGCTTCAGCTCCAGGATCATCTGGCCCGTACGAGTACGTCTAATACTGCGTACGTCGGCTCCAAGACCCTCAACCTTGGCGTCGCTTCGCATCGTCTTCAAGACGTCCGAGTACTTAGACTGTTCCGTCTTGATGACGATAGCGTCGCCTTTCTCGCGCCTGGCACCTGCCCTCCTACGCCTTGGCTTGGCGTCCTGCACTTCTACCTGCGGATTCACCTTCTTCTTCCTCTTCCGCTCTACCTTTGTCTAAGAAGGGTCCTCTCCTTGGATCGCCCTGCTCTGTGGCTGCTGAGGGCCCACCAATGGTCGCAACCCCTTGTTCCCATCGTTCCGGGACGGGCCAGCCTTTTCAGGCCCACCCTTCCCAGCTTTCCGGGAACCCTGGCTGGGGTCCGACTCTCCGGCCATAATACCGACTTTAGGGGTTATTATACGCCTGGCCTTGCGGGCGCCGCCAGACAGCTCCTCACCTGACGGCTGCCTCGCCCGCTTCTGCGAATGCTTGTCACGTTTGTCACGAACATTCGCTTCCACACTCTTCGGACTACCCGCGAAGGAGAATGCCTCCGTTTGTGTAAACTTCGACGCCTTCTCCTTTGCGGATTCCGCCGCTGCAGCAGTCAGCAACGCGAGTACCGCCTGCTCCTGCTTGGCCTCATCGACAGACGCTCTAAGTCGAAGCAAGGCCGTTTTCAGGTTCTTGCTTATATTCGACTTAGTTGTCGCAAAGTCGATGATTTTGCCAAGCTGGTGCTCAGCAACCTCTAATGCGGGCCGTCCTTTTCCTACTTCTTGGCTGATGGCCCTCAGCAACCACGCTCCGTCCATGACCTCCGCCGGTTGGCTTGCCGTAGAGTGGACAGGAGCTCCCACGCTTGAGCTACGTGAGCGGCTTCCAGCACCTGACTGCTCACTTCTCCTTGTCGGAGACCTCATCAACCCGCTTCTTGCGAAGGGGTTGATCGCACCACTTCTTCCACCTATGTTGGTATTTTTAGAATTTTTGCTCATAATGTATTCCTACGTGCCACAAAAGTTCAGCTTATTGGACGCAGTGGCTTAAATTCCCCAACAGGGGAGGAAAAAAAATTCCTACGAGTTGCACGAGAAAGAACGTCCACCACGCCAGAGCTCTGCATTAACGCGGTAAGGGACAGCTTACTGTGAGGGGGGGGTGCCCAGGTACCCCACAGGCTCCGTTAAAGATCGAGCATCTTTTTCACCCCCTCGATCACTCATTCCTCGGCACGGGTCGCTTGACCCCTTGAATTGGGGTTAGTAGTCCTATTCTTAGCCGGCAACTACGCGGCTGACTCGCAAGCGGGGGGGGGGGGTTGCGTCAGGCCCCAGGACATCCGTCCCTGCTGCCCTGAATGTTGTGAAATTATTTAAAGACACTCCAAATGCCTAACCTGTATATAAAAGATTACAATTTCATTTTTTTACAATATTTTGTTTTCAAATGCTGTTATACAACTAAACACTTATTTTAGGTAACTAACCGAATTTCTCACGTCTCAACTTATAGTTGAACTCCATCTCTTTTTACACTTATTTTTTTCGTTTCTAATTTTTTTAAAAGATTAGGCTCGGATTTGTTAGTTTTACTTAACTTAGCTTATCTTTAACAGACATGATTTTTAAAATTTTGTTTAGCGCACTTGTTTGCACAATATCCTTCCTCCTGATAGACAAAATTTGGTTACAAATTATGTGGATTTTAATAATGTATTACTCTATTTTTATGAACGGTTTGAGACTCTCCTGACGCGTAATTTTTAATTATGATATTTGGATGATTGATAGTGGTAACTATAAATGGACCTGAATAAAGAGGATCTAATTTTCTGCAATTCTCAATTTTTAGTCAAACTTTATCATGTACCGTCAAACGGGGTTACTTGCAACAGCGGTGTAACTTGCAACACGATGACATACACTAAATGTGAAGCATTTTCTAATAATAATGAAAACTAGTATGCCCTACTTTTTCGGTTATAGAGATTATGTGTATAAAGGTTGATTTAGTATTAAAATTAGCTTTGTTTCTTTGTTTATGGTTTAACTACACTGTTAAAACGGATTGCTCATTTTATGCCATAAAAACAAGTATGAAAATCGTGCTTGACCTCTCCCTTATGGTAAGTGCGATAAGTCTGATGACCTTGCTTGCAGTTAGGGTACCTAATAGTAAGCTTAGCTAAACGATAAAAGTTTGATAAACTTATCGACTAAGTAATGCAAAAAATCATTATTATATTCGACAACCACTGTGGGGTAACTTGCAACAGTTGAATTTGACGAAACCTTCTATTATTTATCTTCATTTCACGATATTATTGACAGAAATAACCGAAATGGATCATTTATTGATTACGTAACGCGGTTATTTTCAAATGACAATTCATTTTTAACATTTTTTTGCACGTGACCTTCAAACATTGTTAGGAAATACCACATTTTAAAGTTTCATTCATGTTTCATCATGTTAAAAGTTCAATTTTTGTTTATGAACGCTGTAAAGCAATCATCAACATCAATTCTGAATGGATGGAGTAAATTATTTCAGTTCAATACCCAAATTAGCGAGTTTGACAATTACAAAGTAGAATAGGTGTGTTTCAATCATGTTAATTCAGCTGAAATTGCCAAACACCACTTCAAACTGAAAACTACTTGAAGATGACTCACTCTACCTATTCAAGAAATGACAATAATAATTGTTGACATTTTGTAATGAGTGCTAAGTCACGAGAATCGTATATATTTTGTGTTTGAGGGACGTGAGACCTGTTGCTCAACGATATACTCTCGCTTGCAATAACTATCAATCCTTTCATGAAAAATTATATGTCAATTGGTTAGTGTACATCTTTTCATGGTATGTTTCATGCATAACATCAAACATTTACAATACGACTATATATTAGAATGTTAGTGCTGTTTAATGATAGCTAACTTGGCTTCATGTCCTATGTTGCAAGTTACCCCACAGATGGGGAAACTTGCAACAAGCATGTATTTCGCACCTCCTGATGAGGTGGCAACGTATTTTGGTAAACCAAGTGCTGCATAGTATTCTACTCGGGGTAATTAGCGTACACGATGCTTCACAGGATGTTTCAAATGTTTAGATTTTCAATGATATTGCTTCAAAGTCGAAAAGTGTTGCAAGTTACCCCATTTGACGGTATCTTTAAATCAATTGGGTTCGCTACTTTATCTTGATTTTCGATCCTTCTGGTTTTGTTTTTGTCTAACATTTCTTTTGCTTTGATAATAGATTTCTGTATTCTGAATTTAAGCTCTGCATAGTAATTTTCATGTTTGTAAACTGGCTCAATGTTAGTTGAATCTTTAAAGGAAGATGGAACATTGACATTTTTTCCGAAAACTAGTTCAAATGGTGAGAACTCATGATCAGTGTGTGGTGAAGTGTTTTAACAGAATATGTAGTATGGTAACCAGGAGTCCCAATCGTCACGTTCTTCATTGATGAAATGTCTCAAATACTCATTCAGAAAACGATGATTTCGTTCAAGACTCCCAACTGTTTGAGGATGGTAGGCTGTGGCAAATTTTTGATCTATGGACAATATCTTACATACATCATTAAAAATTTCATTTTCATACTCTGTCGCCATATCCGTTTTAATAGATTTTGGGCAGCCATATATAAGAATAAAAGATTCTACGAAAGCTTTAGCCAATGTACTGGCTTGATTATCAACTATAGGAGATATAACTACGTATTTAGATAAGGCAGACAATTAAACGTTCCATAATAAATACAAAATTTCCCATAAATAATTCGAAAAGTCCCAGTGAAGAAACAGAGGTGTAAGCAGTAATAAATAACAAAAGTTCCATAAAAAAATAGAAAAATGCATAAATAAATCAAAAGTTTCAATAAATAATTGATTTTTGAGCAATTAAAAACGTCAAAAATGCAATAATTAAATCAACTGTTGCAATAAAAAAAGCCAATTATCTCACCAAAAAACTTCGAATTTTCCATAAATAAATCCGATTTTTCCATAATAAATTATAAAATTCACAATAAAAAAACACCGAAAAAGCAATAAAAAATTCAAAAAATTCAATAAAAAATGACGAAATTACCCATGAAAAACAAATGCAGGAAAGTATGAGACAGTGAAATGCTGAATCGCACTTATATGACTGAAACGACTGAAAAGCTTGCGTAACTATGATTGCAATTTATCGAGCAATTGCTTGCTGTCCGAACTCGCTATCGCTCGTCGGACCTAAAAAAGGGATAACATCTATGTTTGCATTATACCGGGCAAATTCTTGAATCTGTGGTTTGCCTAGAACCGAATCGATGCAGTTGCGGTGCATCGTATATCGGAAACTTCAGCGGCCTTCTGCCGCCTCAGTTCCTCAATCCTCTATGCGGCTTCGCCGCATGGTCTATGTATTTTTTTGACTCAAAATGCATTTACGTTTATTGCTCGTTTTTTGACATTTATTGATAATTTATTTTTTTGTTATTGCACTTTTTGAATTATTTATTGCTTTTTTGATATTTTTTTATTGTGAACTTTTTAATTTAATATGGAAAAATCGAATTTATTTATGGAAAATTCGAAGTTTTTTGGTGGGAAAATTGGCTTTTTTTATTGCAACAGTTGAATTATTCATTGCATTTTTGACGTTTTTTATTGCTCAAAAATCAATTATTTATGGAAACTTTTGATTTATTTATGCATTTTTTTTATTTGTTTATGGAACTTTTGTTATTTATTATTGCTTACACCCCTGTTTCTTCACTGGGACTTTTGAAATTATTTATGACGAAAGATCACTTTCTTATGAGTCGTTTATATTTTAAACATTTAGATAAATCGCATTGTATCGTTATTGCATAACGGTTACTGTTATTACTTTTAGTGAAAGGCCCTACAGTGTCGACTGATATCAGGTCGAACACTTTAGTAGGTGTTGTAGTATGGACAAATTCTTCATTTGTTCGTTTTCCATGTTTGTTTCGTTTGCACGAAATGCAGTTTTTTACATAATTGGTAAGTGTAGACTTCATATTTACCCAATAATAGTCTCTTCTTAGTTTTATCAATAGCTTATTGATACCTACATAACCTCCCAAAGGGGTATTGTGGTTTTCGGCTATCAATTTAATAATGTCATCTTTATTGGTAATTACTTTTGCTTTTTTATAAAGTATGATTTCGACGTCTTTAAGCAATTTATTGCAGCAATCTTTAAAATGTTGAACGTTCATATAGGAAAATAAAATGCTGCTGAATTCAAGCGCTAGCTTCTTTATATGTAATCTTTTGGCCATATTGTTTATCTTTTCAATACTTCTGTCGACATCAATAATATTTCCATTACAGGTATGTTGCACTAATGCTAATTCCCTTTTCTTTGTCTTAGATGTTATTTTAATTGTAAGTTTTTGATTTTGCACTTCAAATACTAGCTTTGGTTGTTTGGCATGTACATTGTTGAAACACTCATAAGCTTTGAGGTGATCAATCTCAATTGCATTATTATCTGTTGGTAAACTTTGCAGATGTTTTTGTTTTGTCTTAGACCTTGTCTGAACTGCTAAGACGAACATTCTCTTAAGTTCCTCAGAATTGATAATGACGCGTGAAAGGGCATCGGGGCCGGCGTTATTTTTGCCTTTAATGTATTCAATATCAAAAGTGAAGTCCTCTAAATCTGTTCTCATTCGTGTCAATTTAGACGAAGGTTCTTTCATATAAAATAAGTATACTAGAGGACGATGATCAGTTTTGACCAGAAAACGTTTTCCATATAAATAGGGTCAGTCTTAGTCGAACCACCTTTGTGTTCGGACGTGCGTAACAGTGCGCTTGTAAATATTTTTAAAACATAACTTATTATTTAATTTTTTGACCCCGGGTCCGTCCGCGCGCGAACCTGTGTTAGTGTTTTTTTGCCTTTCTCGTACACCAAGGTGTACCGAAAGGCTATATGTTCACTCCAAAAATAAAATTTCGATAGAGCTGCTCATCAGACACCCTAACAGGAAGGTTAGGGTAGTGTGCGGTTAAGGCCGTCTTCTACAATGCCGGTAGAAGCCAGGACTACTCTCTCCTCGACCCACTAAAACACATTCCTATGGTCGCCAAACCCTACGTCTCTCCGGAACCACCAA
Source organism: Aedes albopictus (assembly GCF_035046485.1). Taxonomy (NCBI): domain Eukaryota; kingdom Metazoa; phylum Arthropoda; class Insecta; order Diptera; family Culicidae; genus Aedes; species Aedes albopictus. The sequence goes on along the minus strand of NC_085136.1, from coordinate 175,576,974 downwards.
GAAGGTATTGCTTCAGAGAGGGGCTAGTGCATATCTCACCCTCAAGGTTAGCTGCCGTAGCCTAGCAGCAACGAACATCGATGACTCGCTCTGGAGAGTCCATCACGATAGCATGCTGGCGCTTAGCCAGTTTCCCGAGTGGTCCTCGCCACTCCCTTTGTCCTCGGAAGGCGGGCAGGGTCAACCCCGCCCGCGCCCTACTGCTGAGCGGACATCAAGAACTGATGCCCACGTGCAACCCGATCTGACCTGCCCGTAAGGAAGGGTGGAACTGGTGGAACTGTCCCACGCGCGCTGCCATTTGACCATAGAGGCCATCCTGACAGTCTTGCGTATGCCTCTTGTGCCGCGCATTTCGAAGCACTCCATGTCCTCACTGATAAGAATGCTGATGGGCACCATACCAGTAATGACACAGAGAGCGTCGTGTGACACGGTACGGTACGCGCTTGCAACCCTCAGACACATAAGCCTGTAAGTACTTTCCAGCTTCCGTCGGTAGCATTCAGTACTTAGCGCGGTACCCCACGCCGGGCCGCCATACCTAAGTATGGACGTAGCAACACTAGCCAGAAGCTTGCGCTTACTGGCGTACACCGCTGAGCTATTGGACATCATCCGGGACAGTGCCGCAATAGCTGTGGAGGCTCTTTTACAGGCATAATCGACATGGTTACCGAAGGTAAGCTTATTGTCGATCATCACGCCCAAGTGCTTGACAGAGCGCTTCGACAGGATAGTGCACTCTTCTACACTGATCTCCGTCTGCTGCGCCGACTGCATGTTGTTAACAACCGTCACTTCTGTCTTGTGGTGAGCCAGCTCCAGTTTTCTGGACCGCATCCACGCCTCCACAACCTTGATCGAGTGGTCGGTAGTCAACTTCACCTCCTCGATCGTTTCACCGTAGACTTCGAGCGTAATATCGTCGGCAAATCCAACAATCACCACTCCCACTGGGTACTCTAACCTCAACACCTCGTCGTACCTGACATTCCATAACACCGGACCCAGGATGGAACCTTGCGGGACTCCTGAGGTTATGTGAAAGCACTTCCGACCCACCTCCGTGTCGTAAACTAGTACGCGATTCTGGAAGTAGCTTCCGAGAATCTTGTACAAGTACTCCGGTATGCCCAGACGCAGGAGCGCATCGGCAATAGCAGCCCAACTGGCGCTATTAAATGCATTCCTTACATCCAGAGTCACTACCCCTTAGAAGCGAATTCCCCTCCTCTTAGGCTCGAGTGCTTTCTCGGCGGTTTTTGTAACCGACAAGATAGCGTCTACGGTGGACCTCCCCTTCCGGAAGCCATACTGGTTACTCGAGAGACCATTTACGCCCTCAGTGAACTTCAACATTCTATTGAGGATGATCTTTTCGAGCACCTTCCCCGCCGTGTCAATCAAGCATATTGGTCTATATGCCGACGGGTCTCCGGATGGTTTCCCCGCCTTTGGCAATAGTACCAGGCTCTGCCTCTTCCAAGCTTCTGGGAAAACTCCCTCGTCCAGGCATTTCTGCATAGCAGACCTGAACATCTCGGGAGCTTCTGCAATAGCTACTTTTAAGGCCAGGTTCGGAACTCCGTCCGGACCTGGGGCCTTACCTACGCTAAGGGACTTAGCTATCCCCGCAAGTTCCACATCGGTGACCCTTTCCTCATCGCCAGCCCCAGTCCCCGGCTGTCCTACGAAAGGAGGCCAAGGACTAGGATCATGACGCGGAAAAAGTCCTCCAATGATCCCCTCCAACATCTCTGGAGATTGCTCTGTAGGAGCCATCACACCTCTCGTCTTGGCCATAACGATCCTGTAGGCATCACCCCACGGGTTCGTATTGGCACTCTGACAGAGACCCTCGAAGCAGACCTTTTTTCTTGCTCTTATCTCGGTCTTGAGCGCGGCTTTTGCAGCGGCGAACACCACCCGCCGTTCGTTTCGCTCTTCCTCTGATCGTGCTCGCTGCATCCGCCGCCTAGCCCGTAGGCAGGCGCGGCGCAGGTCCGCAATCGCGTCGGTCCACCAGTAAGCCGGTGGCCTCCCATTTCTAGGGTGGACTCGCCTAGGCATGGTCGCATCACACGCACGTGAGAGCAACGCTACCAGCTCGTCGCCGTCTAAACCGATTAAGTTTCGCTCACGGCGGAGCGCTTCCCTAAATACCTCTTCGTCGAAGTATGATGTCTTCCACCTACGAGGGCTTGGCCTTGGCCTAGCCGCCTCTTCTTCTATCCGCTGTCTGCTGTTGTTGTAGTCGATACTGTAGCAAACCGCTAGGTGGTCGCTGTGAGTGTAGCCATCATCTACTCTCCAGTTCGGACTACTTGTTAGGCCAGGACTACAAAAGGTCACGTCAATAATTGACTCCGCTCTATTTCGACTATAAGTACTCTTGGTACCGACGTCAGCCAAGTCGACATCTAAGATGGCCAGTGTTTCTAGCAGGATCTGACCCCGCTGGTTCGTGAAACGGCTTCCCCATTCCACAGCCCAGGCATTGAAGTCGCCCGCTATTACCACCGGCCTTCGCCCTGTTAGCACGGTCGTTAAGCGGTTCAGCATTTGCGTGAACCGCTCGATCGGCCACCGCGGAGGCGCATAACAGCTACAGAAGAAGACCCCGTTTACTTTGGCGACCACGAAGCCCTCGTAGGTAGTAGACACCAACTCCTGCACGGGGTATTTACCCGTCGTCCATATCACCGCCATTTTCCTGGTCCCATCCGAGGCCCAGTTGCCGTTGCCGGCGGGTACTCGGTATGGGTCCGAAATGATGGCGATATCCGTCTCCCACTCAGAAACCGTCTGATAAAGCAGTTGCTGAGCCGCATCACAGTGGTTCAGGTTCAGCTGCGTTACCTGCACTGTGATTTGTTGTTCACTGCGGCTTTCTTAAAGGCCGGGCACACCGTGTGTGTGTGTGTGTGTGTGTGTGTGTGTGTGTGTGTGTGTGTGTGTGTGTGTGTGTGTGTGTGTGTGTGGGTGTGTGTGTGTGTTTTATTTTTTCCTTCTAAACCAAAGGGGGATAATCTGCTCAACAGACACCCTAACAGAAGGTTAGGGTAGTGTAGGTCTGACAGGTCATCTTCTACAACAAAAGTAAAATCCAGGACTACTCTCTCCTCGTACCCACTAAACCATTCCTATGGTCGCCAAACCCTACGTCTCTCCGGAACCACCAAGAAGGTATTGCTTCAGAGAGGGGCTAGTGCACATCGCACCCACAAGGTTAGTTGCGTAGCCTGCAGCAACGAACATCGATGACTCGCTTTGGAGAGTCCATCACGGTAGCATGCTGGCGCTTAGCCAGTTTCCCGAGTGGTCCTCGCCACTCCCTTTGTCCTCGGAAGGCGGGCAGGGTCAACCCCGCCCGCGCCCTACTGCTGAGCGGACATCAAGAACTGATGCCCACGTGCAACCCGATCTGACCTGCCCGTAAGGAAGGGTATCACTACCCTTCAGGCCCTATCAGATGCACCCGTAGGTTGCAGACAGCAGGATCTCACCTACCCCGACCCTTGCCGGGGACCCCTTTCCAACCGCGGGCTCGGATCCAACCCAGTAGACCGACGCCACGATAGCACCGCTACCGGGACTTCCTCTCCGCGGCCACTTAATCGTATCGTATCGTGTGTGTGTGTGTGTTTTTTTTTTTTTTCCTCCCAACCTCCCGAGCAGAGAAAACCGATTGGAAAAACTCTGCTACACCTTGTCGCCTCGATCCCCCTGGTACCACCGATGCGACTGCTTCAGGGGGGGCAATGCGCTCATGCGCTCTTCTTCTTCTGTGCTCATGCACATTTTGTCGCTTCTAAATTTGTTATTCTAATCTTTTTAGTATTCGTACCTAACCTATCGCCATTCAGCGACACAGTTGGTACAAACATACACCAAATTTGTTATTCTAATGCTATCCGTGTGCCATTTAGCACTCCGGCTTTTCGCGCACGACTCGGATAGTCCCCGACGGTGGATCTACCCTATCCGACGAAGAGTTCCCCGACACTGAAACTTCTTCCGTTACCGATACTTCCCAGGCTGGTGCCAAGGTCGGTTCTGAGATTCCGGTTGGAGACTGGCTTCCGGTTCACAGGCGCCCTGACGACCAAGCTCCGGTGCTTTGTCGCGGTCTACTCGGTCTAGTCCCCGGCGGTGGACGGACCTAGCCTACTCCGACAGAGAAAGACCCCGACGGTGGAAGTTCTCTCGACACCGATGTTTTCAACCCGACCAGTAAGGTGCCGAAGTCGGCCCGGCGATTCCGGTTGGTGGTAGACTTCCGGTTCACCGGCGCCCCGACGACCTATAACCGGTACTACGCAACGAACGACTCGGTCAAGTCCCCGGCGGTGGATCAAGCCTACTCCGATCGCGACCCGATACTCTTTGATCTTCGCGCCATCTCCGCTGGAGAGCTGACATGATCCGCGTGACCGCTCTGTTCACCGCATTCCATACGGTTTCGTCCTGACACATTCTCTCTACTACGTTGTTGGGACTCAGATTTCCAGCAGCGCTCGCTAGCATGTCACCACGTACTTCTTCAAATCGCGGACAGTCGAATATCACGTGCTCCGGTGTCTCCTCGTTGTTTGGGCATGTCGGACAGAATGGGGACTCTGCATGGCCGAATCTAAACAAATACTGTCTGAAGCATCCATGACCTGACAAGAACTGTGTTAGGTAGAAGTTAACATCTCCGTGTTTTCTGGACATCTGGGATAAGCCGGTAGGTCCATCTACCCTTCTCCGCGTCATTCCACTCTTGCTGCCACTTAGCCAACGAGTCCGCTCTGATTGTCTTCCTCACGTTTGCAGTGCCTCTTCTCCGGTAACACTCTACATCCTCTGCCAGGGTGATGTGTATGGGGACCATCCCGGCGATAATGCAGACTGCTTCCGACGATATCGTCCTGGAGGCGCTCGCCACACGAATAGCCATGAGCCGAAACGTGCTCGAAAGTTTTGTTCGATTCCGCTTCAGTTTCAGCGCTGTAGCCCAGGCCGGAACTCCGTATCTAAGTATCGAAGAGGATACTCCCGCCAGAAGACGTCTGCTGCTGCTGCTCGGTCCACCGATGTTCGGCATAATCCTGGATACAGCATTAACAGCTTTCGCTGCCTTCTCACAGGCATAGTCGACGTGGCAATTGAAATTCAATCGGTCGTCCACCATCACGCCCAGGTGTTTTAACGCACGCTTTGACGGGATAACATGTCCGCCGACGTTAATTTCGGACCGTTGAACTGCTTTACAGTTGCTGACTAGCACTACCTCTGTCTTATGGTGAGCCAACCGCAGCTTTACTTGACTCATCCAGGCCTCGATGGAACCGATCGTCTCCGCCGTCAGCATCTCTACTTCTTCCAGGGTCTCACCGGTTATCGAAAGGACGACGTCATCCGCGAAACCGACGATCTCGACTCCTCCGGGTAGTTCAAGTCTTAACACTCCGTCATACATAATATTCCACAACGTTGGGCCGAGTATGGAGCCTTGTGGCACACCCGCCGTGACTCTAACCGATCTCTGACCCTGGTTTGTCTCGTAGACCAAGACACGATTCTGGAAGTAGCTTTTCAGAACCTTGCACAGATAGTCAGGGACCCTCATGTTGTGTAGTGCAGTGGCGATGGCTTCCCAGCTGGCGCTATTGAATGCGTTCTTCACGTCTATAGCTACCACGGCGCAGTAACGATTACCTCTTCTCTTCTGCTTTGAGGCTTTCTCCGCATTCGCAATGACTGTCCGGATTGCATCCACAGTCGACTTCCCTTTCCGAAACCCGAACTGCCTATTAGACAGTCCGCTCTCGCTTTCCGTACACTTTATCAGCCTGTTCAGGATGATTTTCTCCAGGAGTTTGCCAAGCGTATCCAGCAAGCATATCGGTCGATACGATGCTGGGTCTCCTGGCGGCTTGCCAGGCTTTGGCAGCAACACCAGCTTCTGGATCTTCCAAATGTCTGGGAAGTTGCTATCCTGAACATGTCCGGGAACGCTTCGATCGCCGCTTTCAATGCCATGTTGGGGATACCATCTGGACCAGGGGCTTTCTTCACTTTTAGTCCTTTGGCTATTGTAAAGAGTTCCTCGTTAGACACCCGGTTTGCGCCGGCAGCTACTTCCACCCCGTCGACGTACGGCGTAGGTGGCCATGTGGTTAAACCGTGATTCGGAAAGAGGCCGTTCACAATTACCTCCAGCTTTTCAGCGCACATTTCAGCTGGTGTAGCTGGGCCCTTGATCTTCGCCATCACGGCGCGATAAGCTTGTCCCCAGGGATTGGCGTCTGCTTCTCTGCACAGCTCCTTGAAGCAATTGGCCTTGCTCAGAGCAATCTCCCGCTTGAAGGCGGTCCTGGCCTCGCGGAAAATCACCTTGCGTTTCTCTCTGCTCGCTTCGGATCTTGCTCTTTGAAATCGTCTTCTAGCTTTAAGGCAGGCAGCACGTAGGGTGCTGAGCGTTTCATTCCACCAGTATGCTGGACGCCGGTGGTTATTCGGTTCGAGTTTCCTGGGCATAGTAACATCACATGCCCTCGCTACTGCTTCCGTTAGTTCCACAGCGGTCATAGCGGGAGTATCGCTGTCTGTCCGAAGTGCCTCGACAAAAAGCTCCTTGTCGAACTGCTTCGTTTTCCACTTCCTTTCGCAGGTCCTCCGGGTGCTCGGCAGAGCGGAGATCCGCCGACCGACGCTGTAGTGGATGGACTGATGGTCACTGTGCGTGTATTCTTCGCTTACTCCCCAGTTCATGTTGTTCATCAGCGACGGGCTGCAGAACGTCACATCAATAATGGATTCTCGTCCGTCCTTACGGAATGTACTCACAGAGCCTTCATTGCACACTTTAACATTCAGGCGTCCAGCAGACAGTAACCCCTTGCGTTGGTCAGCCTACTTCCCCACTCCACCGCCCAAGCGTTGAAGTCCCCGCCGATAACAACCGGCGCACGTCCTATCAACTTATCAGTTAGTAGATCCAACATCCGATTGTATTGCTCAGGGGTCCACCTTGGGGGCGCATAGCAGCTGCACACAAAGACACCGTTGATCTTGGCGATAACAAAACCTTCATGATCGTTAACCACTACTTCTTGAATGGGAAACCCGCCTGTAACTTGGATTGCCGCTATCCTTGCTTTATCCGCCACCCAGTTACCATTATCGATAGGAACTCGGTACGGCTCTGCAATTATTGCGACGTCGCACTTGGTTTCCGTTGTCGACTGCCACAACAGTTGCTGTGCTGCATCGCAATGATTGAGATTCACTTGCGTTATCTCCATCATTGTCATTGTTGACCTGCCTTCGCCTTCTTGTACATCGGGCATTTGAAGCCACCCGTCGAATGATCGTTTCCGTCCTCCGGTTTGCAGAACATACACCTCGGTTGCTTCGTGCAATCACGAGCAACGTGACCACTTCCGCCGCATCTCCAGCACAATGTGGACCTGTCAGGGCCCTTGCAGCTTCTCGCCTGGTGACCAAACTCTATACACCGGAAGCATCTCTCCATCTGTTTAGCAACTCGAGGAATGACTCTCAGAGTGCCCACCGCCCAACCGACTTTTATCTTGCCGATCTCCACCAGCTTGTTTGCAGCGTCAACCGGTAAGCGAATCGCCGCCGTCTGGGTGCCTCCAAACGCTTTCCTTAACCGAATTTGCACCGGAACATCCAGCTTACACTGCTCGGTTAGGGCAAATCTCAGTTCCTCTTCTGTCGTGACCGCATCCAGATCCCTGCACTCGATCACCGCCTCCTGTGAAAGAGCCCTGACATTTGCATCGCTGCCCAGGGATTTCGCGATGAGTTCCCGGTAATCCAGGCTCTTAACAGCTGGATCTTTCTTTAGCTCGAAGATCATCTCGCCTTTCTGCGTGCGCCGTGTCTTAACCACGTTCTCGCCCAACTCCTTAAGGTCCGGATCCTCCCTCACCTTCCTGAGAAGCGCTGCGTACGTTGTCTTGTCGCTCGCTTCGACAATGAGGGCATCACCTCTGCTTTTCCTCCTAGATGGCCGGAGTTTCTCTTTCTTTTCCGGTTCCGTCTTCCTTTCTATTTTTTCCTTTCGCTTTTTCTTCTTAACTCGCTGGCTTTCAACGGTGCGCCATCCACTGTGTGTGTGTGTGTGTGTGTGTGTGTGTGTGTGTGTGTGTGTGTGTGTGTGTGTGTGTGTGTGTGTGTGTGTGTGTTTTTTTGCCTCCCTACCACCCTCAGCAGAGAAAACCGATTGGAAAAACTCTGCTACTTGCCTCGATCCCCCCGGTACCACTGACGCGACTGCTTCAGGGGGGCAATGCGCTCATGCGCTCTCCTTCTTCTGTGCTCATGCACATTTCTTCGCTTTTTAATTTGTTATTCTAATCATTTGTGTTCGTACCTAACCTATCGCCATTCAGCGACACAGTTGGTACAAACATACACCAAATTTGTTATTCTAGATGCTGCTAACTTGCTCCGAACAGTGCTCTTTCGGTGCCACTCCACTTTTTCGTCCAGCTTTTCGCACACGACTCGGATAGTCACCGACGGTGGATCTACCCTATCCGACGAAGAGTTCCCCGACACTGAAACTTCTTCCGTTACCGATACTTCCCAGGCTGGTGCCAAGGTCGGTCCTGCGATTCCGGTTGGAGACTGGCTTCCGGTTCACAGGCGCCCCGACGACCAAGCTCCGGTGCTGTGTTTTTTTTTTTTTTCCTCCCAACCTCCCCAGCAGAGAAAACCGATTGGAAAAACTCTGCTACACCTTGATGCCTCGATCCCCCTGGTACCACTGATATGCGACTGCTTCAGGGGGGGCAATGCGCTCATGCGCTCTTCTGCTACTGTGCTCATGCACTTTTTGTCGCTCCTAATCTATACTCATACACGTCTCGTATTTTGCTTACTCCGGTTGGTGTTGGCTCGCCATTAAGCGGACAACATGCTTAGTTTCAAATTTGTTATTCTACACGTTCTAATGTTAGTACCTAACATCGCCATTCAGCGACACATAGGTACAACATATACACACAATTTGTTATTCTAATACCACGCAAGGCATTCGGATCCTACTAACTTGCTCCGAACGGTGTCCTCCCCGTGCCGCCGTTGCGCCATTAAGCACTCCAGCTTTCCGCGCACGACTCGTGTAGTCCCCGACGGTGGATCTACCCTACGCCGACAAAGAGTTCCCCGGCAGTGGAACATCTTCCGAAACCGTTTCTTCCCAGACAGGTGCCGAGGTCTCTCCTGCGATTCCGGTTGGAGACTGGCTTCCGGTTCACAGGCGCCCCGACGACCAAGTTCCGGTGCTTCTTCGCGATAGACTCGGTCTAGTCCCCGGCGGTGGCCCTAGCCTACTCCGACGGAGAAAAACCCCGGCGGTGGAAGTTCTCCCGATACCGATGTTTCTATCCCGACCAGTAAGGTGCCGAAGTCGGTCCGGCGATTCCGGTTGGTGGTGGACTTCCGGTTCACCGGCGCTCCGACGACCAAAAACCGGTGCCACGTTACGGACGACTCAGTCATGTCCCCGGCGGTGGATCATGCCTACCCGGATCGCGTTCCGCCGCTCTCTGGTCTTCGCGCCACTTCCTCTGCAGCGCGGACAGCATCCTCGTTACTGCTCTGTCGACAGCGTTCCACGTGTTTTCATCGCGACACATCTCTTCGACAATGTTGTCGACTGTCACTCCGCCCAGCAAGACGCGAATTTCTTCGAACCTGGGGCATTCGAAAACGACATGTTCCGGTGACTCCTCCACGTTAACACACTCCGGTGCTGTGTGTGTGTGTGTGTGTGTGTGTGTGTGTGTGTGTGTGTGTGTGTGTGTGTGTGTGTGTGTGTGTGTGTGTGTGTGTGTGTGTGTGTGTGTGTGTGTGTGTGTGTGTGTGTGTGTGTGTGTGTGTGTGTGTGTGTGTGTGTGTGTGTGTGTGTGTGTGTGTGTGTGTATGTGTGTGTGTGTGTGTGTGTGTGTGTGTTTTATTTTATTATTTTTTTTATTTTTTATTCTAGGAGTCCAAAAATCTTCTTAAGACGCTGTGTGGGATTCGAATGTGCGCCTACCCACTGAAAACACTCTCCTAGTTCACCTCCACCTTAAATTCCCCTCCGGTACCACCATGCAGTATTTCTTCGGAGGGGAGGCGTTATGTGCCTTGTGCACCATCACCAATTTGTTATTCTAGTCTTCTTCATGCTATGCGCACCGCTTCGTTAGTATGCTGTTAATATTCCAGTATCGCCACTAAGCGACATACATGCTATTTTTCAAATTTGTTATTCTAATCGTTCTTAGCCTTTCGGCTCCGGTTAGCTTGTTGTTTGCTTAATGTGCCGCCATTGAGCGGTAAACTCTATGTTAGTACCACTTTCATCAAATGTGTTATTCTAAAGCCATGCTGAGTTCATCGGCTCCTACTAATTTGCTCCGAGAACGTTGCCCTCCTGGTGCCGCCCGAGTGCCAATCAGCACTCGAGGTTTCCGCGCACGACTCGGATAGTCCCCGACGGTGGATATACCCTACCCGCCGAAGAGTTTCCCGACACTGAAACTTCTCCCGCTACCGACTTCCCGGGCAGATGCCAAGGTTGGTCCTGCGATTCCGGTTGGAGACGGCTTCCGGTTCACAGGCGCCCTGACGACCATGCTCCGGTGCTTCTTCCCGATCGCTCTACTCTGACAGTCCCCGGTGGTGGATCTGTATTACTCCGACAGAGAAGTCCCCGGCGAAAGACGTTCTCCCGTTACCGCCCGTGTGCCATTGAGCACAATGACTTCACGCGCACTACTCGGATACTCCCCGGTAGTGGATCTATCCTACTCCGACAGAGAGTTCCCCGATGTAGGAAGTTCTCCCGAATACCGACCGAGAGCCAGTAAGCTCCACACCTTAATTGCTCACGACACCGGTAGTCCCAGACGGCGGATCTACCACACGCGGACGGAACTACTACGGGGGTAAGGGATTGTTTCTTCTATCGTTCATTTGCAGCTCTCGCCACTTCCGCTGGAGAAATGACATCATCTTCGTTACCGCGGAGTTCACCGCGTTCCAACAGGCTTCATCGTGGCACATTCTGGCCACGATGTTGTCGGCACTTAGACC